>NC_045980.1:29997937-30052937 GCF_010909765.2 Amblyraja radiata | reverse complement strand
GTGGAGTTGGGAGTGGGTGGCTGGTGGGTGTTAGGTAGAGTTGAGAGCCACGTAGGGTGAGGGGGAGAGTGAAGGAAGAGGCAGAGGCTGAAAAGGAGATGCAAGAGGGTGAGGATGTGGGAATATAATAGGCAAGGAAGGTGGTATGTGGAATTAGATAAGGAGTGATGGTTGGCAGATGGAAGTGTTTGGGGGGGGGGATGGACACAGACCCAGTGGGTATGAGTGGGTGACAGACAAAGGGAATCAAGGGGAAGGGGGGGCATGAAGATGGGTGAGGGTGCGGGTTGGGAGGAAGGGCCACAGGGAGTGTGGGTTACCTGGAATTGGAAAACTCAATGTTCAGGCCAATAGGTTGTAGACTAAGCAATTGGAATGTGAGGTGTTATCCTTCCAGTTTGAGTTTTTCTTCACCCTGGCTGTGGAGAGGGTGGAGGACAGCTGAGTCAGCGTGGAAATGGGAAGGCTAGTTGAAATGGCATGCAACGAGGTCAGGGTGGTCTTTACGGATAAAATGCGGGTGTTCCACGGGCTGAGGACATGATTGAGGTGCTAAATTAAAACTTTATGAGTTCGCCTTCGTCATGGAAGAAGATACTAAAAGAAGACAAACAGATTCTGTGGAGTCAAAGAGATGTTCGATGTTTTGGGTCAAGACCTTGCACCAAGACTGAGGGTGAGGGGGGCTATAATTCCTAAAGAAGAGGCGGAGAAGGCCAGCTGCAAATCGAGTGGATAAATCACCTGGTCCAACTGGAATATATCTGAGGTTGCTATGAGGTAATTGCAGAGGCCCTGGTCATACTTCTCCAAGCTTCTGTTGGTTGGCATGATGGTTTAACTGGAAATTTGCAAATGTTACACCATTGTTCTAAAAAGGAAATAGTGTGTGGCACAGTGGCGCAGCTGGTAGAGCCGTTGCCTCACAGCGCCAGAGACCTGGGTTCGATCCTGATCTCAGCTACTGTCTGTGTAGAGTTTGCGCATTCTCGCTGTGACCGCGTGGATTTCCGGGTACTCCGATTTCTTCACACATCTCAAAGACGTGCGGGTTTGCAGGTTAATTGGCCTCTGTAAAATTGCCCCTAGTGCATAGGGAGTGGATGAGAAAGTGGGATAACACAGAAGATGGTGTGAACGGGTGACTAGTATGGACTTGGTGGGCCGAAGGGCCTGTTTTCATTCTATCTTTCAATTAGTTTAGAGATACAGCGTGGAAACAGGCCCTTCGACCCACCGAGTCCTCGCCGACCAGTGATCCCCGCACACTAACGCTATCCTGCACAAGCCGGGGACAATTTACAATTTCGCCAAGCCAATTAGCTTACAAACCTATACGTCTTTGGAGTGTGGGAGGAAACTGGGACTCCCGTGGAAAACCCACGCAGGTCACAGGGAGAACGTATAAACTCCGTACTGACAACACCCATAGTCAGGATGGAACCCGGGTCTCGAGCGCTGTGAGGCAGCAACTCTACCGCTGCACCACCGTGCCGCAGATCACCCTGGTGCTGGAGACTGTTCTAGAAACAATAATCAGGGACAGTATTAGAAGTCACTCGGATAGTCACTGCGCTAGCAGGGATTTGTTACAGCAAACTGGATCCAACTAACTTGATAGTTTCTGATAAAGCAATAGAGTGTAATGGTGATTGAAATGTGGTTGGTTAGTTTAGAACAAGAGCAATTAGGAGCACGGATTACTAGTGAAGAAATAAAACAAATAATAAACTCACTGAAAAATGGGAAGACCCCAGGACCAGACGGTTTTAGTAATGAATTTTATAAAAGATTTCAGGAGTCAATTATACCAAGATTATTCAATTTATACATGCAGGCTTATACCGAAAATAAACTACCAGAAACGCTAGCAGAAGCAACAATATCACTTATACCAAAAAAAGTTAAAGATTTAGATGAACCGGGTTCTTATAGAGCTATTTCACTACTAAATACGGATCAGAAAATTTTAGCAAAGATTCTAGCTAGAAGGCTAAATAATTATATTAACAATTTAATAAATACGGATCAAACGGGATTTATACCCAAAAGACAATCATTTAATAATTTGAGAAGGCTTTTCAATATAATGTACTCTCATAATGAGGACAATGAAGATATTTCAGTTGTCACGCTGGATGCAGAGAAGGCATTTGATCAAGTAGAATGGCAGTATTTATACAAGGTACTCCAAAAATTCAATATGGGAGAGAATTTTATTAGATGGGTTAAACTACTTTACGATAGACCTACGGCAAGAATATTAACTAACAATACGCTATCTCCAAAATTTTACTTATCAAGGGGTAATAGGCAAGGGTGTGCCTTATCACCATTGCTATTTGCCCTTATGATAGAACCGTTGGCCGAAAAGATTAGAAATCACCCGAATATTCACGGATATAACACTAAGGATTCAAAAAATAAAATTTCACTATATGCTGATGATATTCTTTTATATATTACTAATACACAAACGAGTATACCCACCTTATTAACACTAATTGAGGAATTCGGCTCTTTTTCAGGATATAGAATAAATTGGAATAAAAGCGAAATTATGTCTTTAAAACCACAGGATTCGAGACATTTACTAAAATTCCCCTTCAAAATTGCAACAGAAAAATTCAAGTATCTGGGTATTCAAATTACGAGAAGACACAAATCATTATTTAGTGCCAATTTTATGCCACTATTAAATAAACTGAATGATATGATTAAATTTTGGAAAACACTTCCGCTCTCATTGATAGGTAGAATTAACGCTATAAAAATGACTTTCTTACCACAATTAACATATTTGTTTCAAGCGATCCCAATATATATTCCAAAATATTTTTTAAAAAACTAGATTCCACTATCACTAATTTTATATGGGATTACAGAACACATAGAATTCAACGGAAGCATTTGTGCAAATCTAAAGAAGTTGGGGGTTTATCATTACCTAATTTTATGTATTACTACTGGGCAGTGCATATTAGAACATAATGTACTGGCTGGATAGTTCCACTCAGCAGTTGGAGTGGATAAGAATGGAGAAAGAGGAGTGCTATCCGCACGATATAGGAACGATCCTGCTCTCACCGATAAAATTGAATAGTATAATATATAAGAAGAACCCAATTATTCACAATATAATAAGAATTTGGAAACAAATAAAAGTATCCTTGAAATTAAATAATTTATCAGTACTAACCCCACTATTGAACAACCCCGCATTCAAACCTTCTCTCATCGACAACACATATCAACAATGGGATAGACTGGGGGTTAGGAAAATAGGGGATATGTATGAATTGGGCAAACTGTTATCATTTCAACAATTAAAATTAAAATTTAAATTGAAGGATAATCAATATTTTAAATATATACAGGTATGTGACTTTATGAAGAAATATACACATAGATTTCAAACTATATTTTTAGACCCTTTAGAAGAAGCAATGAATATTAAGGCTGATTCACAAAAATTAATATCATACTTTTATAATAATATATTATATAGAGAATCACCCTCAACAGAAGCACTAAGGGAAGATTGGGAACATGAGCTAATGATAAAGATCTCGAAGGATAGATGGGAAAAGTATTTGATGAATACACATAACTGTTCTATTAATACAAGACATAATTTAATTCAATTCAAATTATTACATAGACTATATTATTCAAAAACGAGGTTGAATAAATTTTATCCAAACGTCTCTCCCAGATGCGATAAATGTTTGTTTCAAAACGCTAATATAACACATTCATTTGTAGGATGTACAAAGTTGAATAAATTTTGGAGTGATATATTTGATATATTTACAAAGCTCTTCAAGTCAAGAATAGAACCCAAAATGGAATGGATTATATTTGGAATAATAGGAGAAGATACCAATTTAAATAAAGACCAAAATGTTTTTTTTAATTATGGGTTAATAATTGGAAAGAAATTGATACTTAAATTTTGGAAAAATACAGCTATACCAACTGTTAAAATGTGGATTAGGAATATGATGTACATAGCACGCCTTGAAGAAATGAGACTCCGACTAATAGATAAATATGACCAATTCTTAAGGAGTTGGTCTCCTTTCATCGACTTTTTGGAATCATGTGATGCAGCGGTACCATAAGGATTGCTGATTTCAGTTCATGACGTGGATAGATCTACATCTCCGAATATAGATTTGAAAATTTCTCTTTTAAGGGGCCTTCTCTTCTATTTCTACTTTCCACCTTTTTTTTTTTATTTTATTTTTTTTTAATTTATTTTTTTTATATACACACTTCACATTTTTCTACTTTCTACCATCTATTTTTCCACTCTTTCCCCTTTCTATTGTTTTCTTTTTCTTGTCTTGCTTACTTCCTTCTCATAACATAAAACCAGAGGTTGTACATGGAATGGATTACGGTATGACATAGTTGGCACCTAAAATTAGGTGCCACTGTATTGTTTTGTATTGTATTAACTTCTAATAAAATAAACAAAAAAAACAAAAACAAAAACAAAAAAACAAAAAAAAAAAAATGTGGTTGGTGTGGTTTACAATGACTTGCAAAACGTTTGTAAATGGTATCAGCTTAGTAGCGGAACATTGAACACAGTGTTGATAGGAAATTGGCTAAGTACAGGAAAGTGATTAGCAAGTGGTCAGTACAAGGATTGCTGGTTCCCTTTATAAATAGATTAATGGCTTGGTATTGGGGGCCAAGTACACAATTTTCAAATCTTGAGATGAAATGAAAATTGGACATGCTGTTAGGAGGATAGGAAAGTGTCAAGACTTGTGAAATGTGTGAATATATAATGGCGTTGATTAGCAAATGAACAAATAGTGATATGAGTAAACATGGTTTTGTACAATGGATAGGCACATGGATATGCAAGGAATGCAAGGATATGGAGTATGTGCAGGTAGATAAGAGTTGGTCTAGACTTCATGTTCAGCACAGACGTTGGGGGCCAAAGGGTCTGTTCTTGTGCTGTTCTGTTCAATGTTCGGTGTATACATGAGTAGTTTGGGTGTGGAATGTACAGTTAGGGAAAGCAGGAAGAGTGGATTCTATTGTATTTTTCATGGGAGTTGGATAATTGTATGAAAATAAAGAATTTGAAGGATTTTAAGGGATGAGGACTGGAAAATGGAACTAGCTTGATTTCTCATATTGATATGAGATCGATGGACTGAATGGGCTATTTCTGTGCTATTGATGAAGCCGAATTTTAGTTAAAAATATAAGAAGATATTAAATTGGCTTCTGGGCTAGCTTACAGCTTATATTTAGTCTCAAATTAGGCTTGCCTCAGGTTGCGGGTGTGTGGGATAATAAATCCTATAACATTGTCTCCCAAGTGAGGAAGCGACAGAGAAAGAAACAGCTAGTCACATCTTTGAAGTAAGATGCCGTAAACCAAATGACCAATGTTCATGGGGGAGGAGGCGATAAAGGAAGAGAGAAACAGCTAGTCACATCTTTGAAGTAAGATGCCATAAACCAAATGGCCTATGTTTATGAGGGACCAAGTGACAGAGAGGAAGCAGCGAAAGAGCTAGGGTGATCTCTTTGAAGATAAAATGTTGTAAACCAAATGGCCAATGTTATCTTGTACCATGTGACAAAAGGCCTTTGATGTGATGCCTTTTCCTGTACCTCTGACCATGACTAATGTCTGGAATGTGATAAGGTGACAAAGAAACACTATATAATGCAATGTAATTCTGTTGTTCAGAGAAGGGGACCGAGGACAGTCGAGTGTCTATATTGGTCACTTAGCTGAAATTCTCGCTCCCTTCCATCGGCCGATGTTAAGTAAAGTTTTGAACTGGTCTACCAAACAGTTGTGTGGTGTCTGTTTATTAAGAAGCGAACCTGGTTTAGTTGTTAAGAAAAGTAGCTTTTTCGTTGGCGTAGTTATGCAGGCCTCGCTGGGACCACATCAACAGCTGACTGTGCAAGAGGTTGCAGAGGTTGCCGGGATCGGAGGGGAGATAACTGAGCTCTATCGGCCCCCTTGTAAGACCGACTCCCTAGAAACTCCCGGAAACGTCTGTGATCCTTCAGCAGACATTGAAATGGTTCCCTGCCGAGGTTCTTAGAAACAGACAAAGGTAAGACCAGTTGGGCTTTATATATTTTTTTTAAGAAGGGATTGTGTATGTATTTTTAAGACAGAATTGTTCATGTATTTTTAAGAAGGGCTTGTGTATATTTTTAAGAAGGACTTGAGCGGTTTCTCTGTCTATCTCTCTTTGTTTTCTCTTTTTCTCTCTCTACTAAGGGCTCATCGGCCTCGTTGAGACATCCGTGATTTGTCGGGTTGAGATACGGTGGTTGAGGTGTGCATCTGGCTTATTGAGACATCCGAAGAGTTGTCGGATTGAGAAATAAGTGGCGTTGTATATTAAGTTTAAAAAGTCTGCCAGGTTGAGAAACTGGGGTCTCGAGTAGCGAGTCGGCCTGGTTGATATATTTGGAACAATTCGGAATTAAAAAGTCAGCCAAATTGAGAAACTGGGGTCTCAAGTAGCGAGTCGGCCTGGTTGATATATTTGGAACGATTCGGAATTAAGAAGTCTGTTTTCTCTTTCTTTCTATCTATCTATGGGGAATGCTCTGGATAACAGTCCAACATATGTGTTATTTGAATCCTAGGTATAATAAGAAATTTAGAATGTTAAGTTACAAGTTGACCAAACGGTTAGGGGATGAAGCCTGGCCAGTAGGGGGAACATAGAATGTAGAGACATTTATATGGGAAAGGAAGGCGGGAAAGAAATGGAAGAAAGGAATTAAAACATGGGACGCAGACGCAGTGAAGAAGCATGAGGAGAGTATAGAGTTTGAAGTTGGATGGATGCTGTATGTAAGAAGGGGATAGAGTTAAGAAACAAGGATAGCACTCGGAAAGGATGGAACGTATTGCAACTAGAATGCCAGTGGGCAGAGGAACAAGAGAAAAAAATTAAAAGACAGACAGGAGGTGAGAAACAGGTGATGGTTAGTACAAAATAAACCCAGTACTGGTAAATCTTCTGGAGGAGACTTCATGTCTGGCACGACGACCCTATTTGGTAATGAAGATGAGGAGTTAGATAATCTTGGGAGATGAATACCTCCCTATGCCCTACCAGTAGCAATGGCATCCTTACCTTTGACAGTTCCGTCAGTAACATCCCTATACCTTGAAGTTCTGACCTTACAAAGCTCCCCAGGATTGGGAGCACGGGAATGCCTTTCTGTGCATAATTTGTTTAACGCATTGATGCTACCAGAACAGCTGGTCATTGTTAAATGTACTGCACACACTGGTGCAGGGGACCCTATAGCAAAGGACAATGAGTTGCTGATAGTGTATCCAAACAGGCAGCCTGTACATCCAAATGCGTAGTGACAGCAGCTAAACAGATGCTAGCAAATAGAACGGTCCTGCCAAACATGAAGGAGGTTTGTACATTACAGAGGGACGCCTCTCATATATAATAATAACTATGGAAACAAGAGGGCTGTGCCATTGATTCAGCACACCCCGCTTGGACAAGTTGGTGTATTTGATACATTTTTACTCGTCTTACCCATGCTGGTAAGGAGGGAATGATAGGATAACAAAGGAAATGTGGTGGCAGGCCTCTGAATGTAAAATTTGCCAACAAAGTAATCCAGGCAAATTTTAAGATACCCTCAGCGGTGACGCCAATGCCATCACGATCGTTTGAATGCATACAGATTGATTTTATTGAAATGCCAAGGGCCCAGTGTTATAAATATTGCTTAGTGATTTTAGATTTATTTAGCAGGTGGAGTGAAGCTCTACCAACCACTAATAATACTGCTGAAACTACAGTAACATTGTTGTTAATCCCAGGTTTGGCCTACCTACTGTCATAAGCTCAGACAATGGTCCTCATTTTAACCACTATTAATAAGGAAAAATGTGCACATTTTAATATTCGACTGCAATTTCACTGTGTACACCACCCACAGGCATCTGGGATGGTGGAAAGAGTCAATGGGGATTGCAAAACAAAATTACCCCGGAGGTAAATCCTTTTTCTGACAGGCAACTATGTTATTAAAAAATTGGGGATGAAGGAAAATTTGATGGAGAAATGAGGATAAGGTAGGGAGACTGAAAAGGCACGGGGAGTCTGACTAATCATGATCTGGATCAATGTCCAATTAGGGTTAGGTAACCAGGATTTTGGTAAACAGAAGTCTTGTCAGAAAAAGGGAAAGTAAATTACAAAGAGATGTCTTTGAAGATGAAATATTATATACTGCTGGTAAAACAATGTTTTTGTATATATACTGCTGGTAAAACAATGTTTTTGTATATGTACTGCTTGTAAAACAAGGTTTTTTGGATGTGGAATGTGTGAAATTCAAAGCAATGAGCAAAGTTGTGTGTCACTTTAAGAAGTTTGTCCTTTAAAATGCAAATGGGACAGTTTATGGTGTGCTCCTTTAAGAAACAGGCATGAATGGGGGGCGGAGCTATACTCGAATGATAAAATGTTGGTTGATTATAAATCTTTTGAGCCAAGTTAAAAAAAAAAAGACTCATTCCGATTAAAGTGTTAAATGAGATTGGAAATGTCAAAATTACAGAGAAAAAGAAAATGTATTATTGATTACTGATTCAGAGTGAGTTCTTTTGGGAAAGATTGTTTTGATATGATAACAGAGGTTGTCTTTTAAAACGCAAATGAAGCAAGATTACTGTTTGCAAGCAAACAAAAAGATGTTGAAGCATGGGCTGTGTGAGGGAAATGATGGTAGATGAAAAATTGTATTATGACTTACAAAAGGGGGTTTGAGGGAACTCACAATGAGGGATGAAAGGTGAGAAGATAAAGTAGATTGGGGAAGAGAACATATTTGGAGAATTGAATATTCAGGTGGAGAGAGCCTCTTCGGATATAATTGGATTAAAGAATAAGTTCACAGGGAAGTGTTAAGAAGGAACTGGAGATGCTGGCAGATCAAAGGAAGACAAAAGTGCTGGAGAAACTCAGCTGGGAACAAGATTGATACAGGAAAAGCTGCTGTGTCCACCCCCTGGAGAGTGGGGGGAAGCCACCTACAGGCCCTGGGCAATTAACTAATTATGTATGGTCGGCAATTAACCCATGTCTTGCCAGATCTACATTCCCAGGTTGGAGGAGTTTTTGCTGGAAACCAGTGACCAAGGCCATAAAAGCTATACGATGATGGTGCTGGGACAAGAAGAAATTGAGATTGTGTTGAAAAGAACAACCAAGTGTTGCTAACAACATGAACTGCTGTAAAGATTGAAGATCATCGTCGCTGGATACATTTGATTGACTGTGAACAGTTTGTGGAAACATGGACGATGGGCTATTGATGCTCCCTTTATTCTGGGGTGGCCCAGCCCACATGGACTGAACTTTCTTCAGACTGGCAAGCTTGCGGACTAACCCACATTTAAAGGATGGTACACACCTCCTTTTAAACAAGATTGAAGTCAAACATGACAAGCGCAGCAAAGATACTCTGACTACAGACAGTAAGAGGTCTGCAAAGGCCAGTTAAATCTACCTGTTTTTGCCACAACCAAGGCACTGGTGTATTTTTAGGAAACGGTATATTTGTGACAGGGCATTGTTATGTTGTAAATGCAGTGCCACACAAGAGAAGCATGAACCAGTTACACCAGCACACGGGGAATTCCAAGCGAAGCCGAATAAAGGCTGAGCAATTTTTATGATCCTTTTCCTGTCCTATGGTAGTATCTTAGTGTCACGTCCGGGGGAGGTTGGTGGCCATTTAAAATGTTTGGAGGGACTTGTGGAACGATTGTCCACTATGAATTGATTGTGTTACTAGTGTACTATTAATTTGTCTGATGAGATGCTTTTGGTCTTTCGTATATACTCAGCAAGGACTGTAGTTATCAAAATTTTGATAAAAGGATGGAATGATGAAGCCGAATTTTAGTTAAAAATATAAGAAAATATTAAATTGGCTTCTGGGCTAGCTTACAGCTTATATTTAGTCTCAAATTAGGCTTGCCTCAGGTTGCGGGTGTGTGGGATAATAAATCCTATAACATTGTCTCCCAAGTGAGGAAGTGACAGAGAAAGAAACAGCTAGTCACATCTTTGAAGTAAGATGCCGTAAACCAAATGACCAATGTTCATGGGGGAGGAGGCGATAAAGGAAGAGAGAAACAGCTAGTCACATCTTTGAAGTAAGATGCCATAAACCAAATGGCCTATGTTTATGAGGGACCAAGTGACAGAGAGGAAGCAGCGAAAGAGCTAGGGTGATCTCTTTGAAGATAAAATGTCGTAAACCAAATGGCCAATGTTATCTTGTACCATGTGACAAAAGGCCTTTGATGTGATGCCTTTTCCTGTACCTCTGACCATGACTAATGTCTGGAATGTGCTAAGGTGACAAAGAAACACTATATAATGCAATGTAATTCTGTTGTTCAGAGAAGGGGACCGAGGACAGTCAAGTGTCTATATTGGTCACTTAGCTGGAATTCTCGCTCCCTTCCATCGGCCGATGTTAAGTAAAGTTTTGAACTGGTCTACCAAACAGTTGTGTGGTGTCTGTTTATTAAGAAGCGAACCTGGTTTAGTTGTTAAGAAAAGTAGCTTTTTCACTATTGCCATTCCATGATTCTTTGATGAGTAGTATTGCAATGATCGATTCATTTTTGAACTCAATGGAGAATAATTTTAACACATATAATGCATCTACTGCCTCCCTGAAAGTGGCAACACATGTGGATAAGAGTGGTAAAGAAGGCAAACGGTATGCTTGCCTTCACCAAATTTCCACAGAAAACAATCCATGTTTATCCAACCTCTTCTTCTAGCTAACACTCCACGCACTAATCCAGGTAGTATTTCAGTCCTGGGCCTTTCTGTCCTGGACCACTGTCAGAGTGAGGCCCAACGTAAATTGGAAGAACAGCATTGGAGGAGGCTGGCACGGTGGCGCAGCGGTAGAGTTGCTGCCTTACAGCGCTTGCAGCACCGGAGACCCGGGTTCCATCCCGACTACAGGTGCTGTCTGTACGGAGTTTGTATCTTCTTCCCGTGACTGCGTGGGTTTCCTCCGAGATCTTAGTTTTCCTCTCACACTCCAAAGGGGTAATGGTATGGAGGTAAATGTAAAAAACGAATTGTCCCTAGTGTGTGTAGGGTAGTGTTAATATGCGGGGATCGCTGATCGGCGTGGACACGGTGGGCTGAAGGGCCTGTTACCGTGCTGTATCGCTAAACTCATAAACATCTCCATATTTCGCTGGGGCAGCTTACAACCCAGCAGTATGAATATTGATTTATCTAACCAAGTAACCCTTGCTATCCCTCTCTCTCCGTCCCTCCCCCATCCTGGTTCTCCGACTAGTTCTACTGTTCTCCTGGTTAAATATTACTGACTGCATGCCTACCCTTCCATATCTCTAGACTTCCTCTCCCCTGACACTCAGTCTGAGGAAGGGTCTCAATGGGATGTCAGGACTTTCTTATGAAGAAAGACTGGATAGACTCGGATTGTACTCGCTAGAATTTAGGAGATTGAGGGGGGATCTTATAGAAACTTACAAAATTCTTAAGGGATTGGACATGCTAGATGCAGGAAGATTGTTCCCGATGTTGGGGAAGTCCAGGACAAGGGGTCACAGCTTAAGGATTGAGGGGAAATCCTTTAGAACCGAGATGAGAAGAACATTTTTCACGCAGAGTGGTGAATATCTGGAACTCTCTGCCACAGAAGGTAGTTGAGGCCAGTTCATTGGCTATATTTAAGAGGGAGTTAGATGTGGCCCTTGTGGCTAGAGGGATCAGGGAGTATGGAGAGAAGGCAGGTATGGGATACTGAGTTGGATGATCAGCCATGATCATATTGAATGGCGGTGCAGGCTCGAAGGGCCGAATGACCTACTCCTGCACCTATTTCTATGTTTCTATATAATCCGAAACATCACCCATCCCTTCTCTGCAGAGATGTTGCCAGTCCTGCTTAGTTACTGTGGCTGGGGTGAGGGGCAAAGATCATGGGTAGCTGTGGGGAAAGTGTTCAAAGCACAAGGATGCCGGTGGAACTCAGCGGGTCAGGCAGTGGAGAGAATAGACAGACGACTGGGCCCTTTGTCAGACTGATTGGTGTCGGGTGGAAAAAAAGTTTGAAAAGAATATAAAAGAGGACAGCAAGAGTTTCTTCAGTTATATAAAGAGAACAAAAGGCAAGAGTGGACGTTGGACCACTGGAGATTGATGCAGGAGAAGTGATAATGGGGAATAAAGAAATGGCAGAGGAGCTGAATAACTTTTTTGCATCAGTCTTCACAGTGGAAGACACCAGCAACATGCCTGAAATTCGAGAGAGTCAGGGGGTGGGAGTTAGTGGAGTTGTTTTTACGATGGGAGAAGGTGCTTGGGAAGGTGAAAGGGCTGAAGGTGGATGTCACCTGGACAGGATGGACTGCACCCTAGGGGTCTGAAAGAGGTGGCTGTGGAGATTGTGGAGGCATTAACAGTGATATTGACAGGAGTTGGCACAAATGATTGGAAAATTGCCCTGCTGCACAAAAATGAAGCTAGGCAGAATAGTGGGAACTATAGGCCAGTTAGCCTGACTTCGGTGGTTGGTAAGATTTTGGAGTCCATTATAAAGGATGCGGTTACGGAGTACTTAGAAGTTCACGATAAAATAGGCCAAAGTCAGTTCGGCTTTGTGTAGGGGAGGTCTTGCTTGACAAATTTGCTGGAATTCTTTGAAGAACTAAATAGCTGGACAGTCAAAGGAGTCAGTAGATATTGTTTACTTAGATTTTCAGAAAGCCTTTGATAAGGTGCTAAATAAGATGAAAGCCCACGGTATCAAAGGGCAGATACTAGCATGGAAAGCAGGTTGGCTGGATGGCAGAAGACAATAAAGTGGCAATAAGGGAGGCTTTTTCTGGATGGCTGCCAGTGACTAGTGGAATTCCGCAAGGGTCAGCGCTGGGGCTGCTATTTTTCACATTATATATTAATGATTTGGACGAAGGGATTGAAGACTTTATGGCAAAGTTTGCAGATGATACGAAAATAGGTGGAGGGGCAGGTAGTGTAGAGAAAGTGGGTACTCTGCAGAAGGACTTGGACAGGCTGTGAGAATGGGCAGAGAAGTGGCAGGTGGGATATAGTGTAGCAAAGCATGGAGTAGGAAATTATTTTCTAAATATGGTGAGAATCCAGAAATCGGAGGTGCAAAGGGACTTGGGAGTGCTGGTGCAGGATTGCCAAAAAGTTAATCTGAAAGTCTAATCAGCAGTAAAGAAAGCAAACTTAATGCTTCCATTTATTTCAAGAGGGCTTGTATACAAAAACAGGGATGTAATGCTGAGGCTCTATAAGGCGCTGGGAAGGCCACATTTGAAATATTGTGAGCAATTTTGGGCACCATATCTGAGGAAGGATGTGCTGGCTCTGGAGAGGGTCCAGAGGTTTACAAGAATGATCCCAGGAATGAGTGGGTTAACCTATGATGAGCGTTTGTTGGCACTGGGCCTGTACTCGCTGGAGTTTAGGAGAATGAGAGGGGACCTCATTGAAACCTGTTGTATAGTGAAAGAGTGGACGTGGAGAGGATGTTTTCACTTGTGAGAGAGTCTAGGACTAGAGGTCATATCCTCAGAATTAAAGGATGATCTTTTAGGAAGGAGATGAGGAGAATTTTATTTAGTCAGAGGGTGATGAATCTGTGGAATTCTTTGCTATAGAAGGCTGTGGAGGCCAAGTCAGTGGATATTTTTAAGGCAGAGATAGATAGATTCTTGATTAGTACAGGTGTCAGGGGTTATGGGGAGAAGGCAGGAGAATGGGGTTGGAAGGGAAAGGTAGATCATCAGCCTTGATTGAATGGCGGAGTAGACTTAATGGGCCGAAGGGCATAATTCTACTGTCCCTTATGACCTTAAAACGGAGGTGGTGGGACAAAGCCTGGCACGTGATGGGTGTCATTTTCGCTCCAAATCCCCCGGGACCCTTGGAGGTTCTGCCCCTTAAAGCTTCTCAATCAGTTGAAACCTTAATACAATGTCTGAAGAAGGGTCTCGACCCGAAACGTCACCTATCCCTTTTCTCCAAAGATGCTGTCTGACCCGCTGAATCACTCCAACCTTTTTGTGACTATCTTCGGTTTAAACGAGCATCTGCAGTTCCTTGCCACAGATGCGAAGAGCGGTTATTTTCATGTTGCATTTAAGCGAAAATCAGTTACTTGGCAACCAAGAAATGCATGCAGTGATGGTGGATCAACAGCTGATTGCAGCTTCGATTCCCTGTGCTGTTATTGTATTTCGGATTCAGGGGGTCAGAAACGAATCCAAAAGTGAAATAGCCGGCGGCTCCGAAAGCGGCTGACTTTATTTCGGAAACGAAACTGAGATGACGTTTGTTTGTTTTGCAGCAGCGAGCAGCCTGTGAGTACTCGGAGGGAGGGGGGAGTGGCGCTGACGTTCAGAAACTTGGAAGAGGAGATAAAGCCAAAGGGAAGCGGCCAGAGGGAGAGGAGACGACTGCTAGACGCCGACAGAGGTGTGTGCATCGAAGCTCGTGTCCCAGCGAACCAAGGGGGTTGAGGAATTTGCAAAGAGCGGAGCTCTGGAAAAAGAGACAGAGAATATTCTGCAATCATATTCTCATCGACTTCTTGCGAACCCGACGAGGATTGTGAGGCTTCGGTTGGTAAGTTCAAAGTTTTGAACACGGGCAAATTCACAATTAAAAAAGAAATTACTGCCGTTCTGCGCACCGGGTGGGAAATGCCATTATCAGCTGATAACATAGAGAGGCGAAGATTTAGTAGATAAATATTGGGATCAAGTGATGAAGAAGGAGCTGCAGATGCTGGAAAATCGAAGGTAGACAAAAGTGCTGGAGAAACTCAGCGGGTGCAGATCAAGTGATACTGGGTTAGCGTCGGGCGATGGAGGAACAGCACCTCGTCTGAAGAAGGGTCTCGACCCGAAATCTCACCCATTCTCTCTCCAGAGATGCTGCCGCTGAGATACTCCAGCTTTTTGTGTCCACATATTTCGCTTGGGCAGTTTACCACCCAGCGGTATAATCGTCGATTTATCTCATTTCAAATAATCCCGGCATTCTGTCTCGCCGCCCTCTCCCACTCCCTAGCCGTCTTATGACTAAGAGCTCCACTGCTCGCATCCCTCTGCTATCACCTCTTCCCTAGCCAACAACAAGTCTATTGTGGGCTCCACACTTCCTTGGTCGTCTGTTGCACACCCTGACTTTTGTCCTGGCCGTTTCTTACCTCCAGTTCCCTCATCTCTATTTTCAGTCTGAAGAAAGGTCCCCGTTCCTTCTCCCCAGATATGCTGCCTTGGCCCGCTGAGTTATTCCAGTATTTTGTGTCTATGTATCTGCGGGTGAAATAAAATATCAGCTGTGATATCCCCAATAGTAAAGCGGCCCGAATGGCCTCCTGCTTCCAACATTCTTATGTTCGCGGGTTTAGTGACACCTGTTTCCGCTACTTCACTGGAGACACTTATCTCACTGGAACATTTAACACTTATCTCACGAGTGGCCCATTTAATACGATCCAGAATGTCGTTGGTCTTTACAATTAATAATACGCCCTGATTTTTGTCCTGCCCTTTACTTACCTCTAGTTCCCACCCCTCTATTTTCAGTCTGAAGAAGGGTCCCGGCCCGTTCCTTCTCTCCAGAGATGCTGCTTGTCCCGCTGAGTTACTACAGTGTTTTGTTTCCAGTAACTCAGCGGGTCAAGCAGCATCTGTGGAAGTCGACTTCTCGGGCCAGGACTATGATTTGGGACCATCCTTCTGCCTACACAGGTGCTGTCTGACCAGCTGAGTTCCTCCAGCAGTTTGTTTTTTATTGCCACGGATTTACTATTATTGTTTATTTGTTTTTATGTGTGTGTGTGTATATATATATATATATATATATATATGTGTGTGTGTGTGTGTGTGTGTGTGTGTGTCTATATATATATATATATGTGTGTGTGTATATATGTATATATATGTGTGTGTGTGTATATATATGTGTGTGTGTATATATGTATGTATGTGTGTGTATATATATATGTGTGTATATATATACTAACTATATATCACACACACACACACAATTAACTTTTTCTCGTGCATTACATTGTTCACAGAGTGCTGTGTTTACATATCCTGTTGTGCTGCTGAAAGGGAGAATGTGATTGTTTTATCTGGGACATATGACAATAAAACACTATTGACTCTGATGAAAGTCTGCTCTCATTTCCCGGGAAGCGATGCAATCGCAGTGTTAAACGAAACTTAGCTCACGGGGGACCTCTTCTGTCAGAAGCCCAGCATTGCAGCTCAGCCGCCCTTGGGAGTCTCACCCAGAGAGTTGTGAATCTGGAATTCTCTGCCACAGAGGCCAATTCACTGGATGTGAGATTCACTGGATGGAGAGAGTCATTTAGCTCTTGGGGCTAAAGGAATCAAGGGATAAGGGGAAAAAGCCAGAACGGGCTACTTATTTTGGATGATCAGCCATATTGAATGGTGGCCCTGACTCAAAGGGCCAAATGGCCTACTCCTGCACCTATTTTCTATGTTTCTAATATATTGGAATTGAAAGACTGAATTCAACTTCTGTGCAAAAAGATCGAATTAGAGTCAATAGTGCTTAATTAATATTTAGTATGAATATGGATTTCTCTAATTTTAAGTAACTTCTACACACACCCCTTCCCCTTGCCCCCTTCCTCCACCCTAATTGTTTAACCTGTTCACAGTTCACCACATTGTATCCGTCTTGATCACACCTTCCCGAGCCAACGATGGGGCAACCATCCTGTCTGAGGCCATTTGTTGCCAGGCCTGATTTCTCCTGGTCTTTTCTCATCTTCAGATGTTCCCTACCCCTCACCCCCTACGTCCAGAAGTGCAAGAGTCTCTCCAATCTTAGTTTTAGTTTAGAGATACAGCGTTAAAACAGGCCCTTCAGCCCACCGAGTCCTCGACAACCCGCCATCCCCGCACACTACCACACTATCCTACCCTACACATTAGGGACAATTCACAATTTTAACTAAGCCAATTAACCTACAATCCAGTACTTCTTTGTATTGTGGCAGGAAACCAGAGCACCTGGAGAAAACCCACACAGGTCAGTGGGAGAACGTACAAACTCTGTACAGACATCACCCATAGTCGGGATCGAACTCTGGTCTCTGGCACTGTAAGGCAGCAACTCTACAACTGTGCCGCTATGCAGTAAAGGCATTGATGTGCTTTCTTTTAGACTGCATCAATGTGCTGAGCCCAGTAAAAGTTTGCGAAGGATTCAGTAAGGTTAACCGAGGTTCACAGGAGAAATAATTTGCCACCTTTCCTCCCACCTCAAAGTAAAAGTCACTTTGTAATAAGTTTCGTTTATTGTCACGTGTACTCCAGTAATGTGAAATATCCAGCACACGGGACAATAAACTAAGTGTAACTGTGTGGATTTAACAATGTCATTACATAAATGCAGAATAGTTGGTTCACAAGTGATATAAAGGATGCTAATCTCTTCTCATTTTTCCACAGTGATTTGGCAAGATGAGACTCCAGTTGAAGTATTTGACCGGTGAGTCTTTGCAACTGGATGTCGACCCTAACATCCAGGTGTCGGCTCTCAAGGAGAAAATATACCAAGCAACTCAGGTGCCAGGTTTCCAACAGCGCCTGATGGTGCAAAACGGGCAGCAGGTGGAGCTTCGGGACAACAGCCGGCTGAGGGACTATAACCTCCCCCCTGACTCCACGGTCATGCTGCTGATCAAGAAGGAGGAACGCATACAGATAATCCTCCGCAACGTCAAGGGGAAAATGACAACGTACGACGTGCTGCCTTCTGAGTCCGTGCAGGAGTTTAAACAAAAAGTACATAGGCAGGAAGGGGTCACGCCCGACCAACAGCACCTGACATTTGAGAGCAACCAACTGGAAGATGGCCGCTTGCTCTCAGATTACAACATCAGATCTCAGTCCACCATCCAGCTCGTGCTTCGTCTGCGCGGTGGTTTATTTGCGCTCGACTGAACTAGATTAAAACTGTTAATTATATTTTGCATTCCTATTTTCTAATACTTGATTTAAAAGAGACCAGAGATGAGTCGATTTGTTCAATGTTCGATATTGTTCACTTTGCTTCTTTCTGCTGCCTATCTGCTTCATTTGGTTTAGTCTAGAGATACAGGGGGAAAGCAGGCCCTTCCACCTACTGAGTGCGTCGACCAACGATCCCTGCACGCTAACGCCATCCTACACACACTGAGGACAATTTACAAGTTTACTGAAGCCAATTAATTAACCTACAAACCTCTATGTATTTGGAACGTGGGTGGAAACCGGAACACCCGGGGAAAACCCACGCAGGACATGTGGAGAACGTACAAACCTCATATAGACAGCCCCCGCAGTCAGGATCAAACCCAGGTCTCCGGCGCTGTAAATAGCCGCAGATGAGTGATCATCTCGGATGAATAAAGCCGATCAAGTTGGATCAGCTGGCCACTTTCCAGCCTTCTCAGCTTGGCCAAAAATGCAGTTTGTTTAAATCTGACACATTCCTTCATATCCAACTCTGTACCTTTTGTAGACACAAAATGCTGGAATAACTCAGCGGCATCTCTGGATAGGTGATATTTCGGGTCGAGACCCTTCTTCAGACTTCGGTTCAGAGGTGTGCATTGTAAACCGGCGTGGTCCAGATGAATCGAGTTCACAAACCACATTGGCTTCTCACTTATTCTATGGCCAAAGGATAGCTGATCTATCCTCCAATCTATAACGTGAAATACTTCACCATACAGGAAAAAAAATCACATATAAAGCACAGAACAACCGTCACCATGCTGAGAAATGCTTCCACACACTCTGCAAATCATTGCTTCAAAATTACCGTCTTCATGTTTGAGTTCTAAATGCCTTTCAATGTACTGTTGATGCAAAATCCAATCTACTGTGCAACTAAAGCATTCCACATTAATAAATATATAACTGTATGAACACTTGTGTTTTTGTCACTTACTTCACCCATTTGCAGGGTCATGTTGGGTTGGGTCGGGGCAGGTAAGCAATTGGCGGAACCAGGTGTGGAGGTATAGGATGGACAGATGGTGTCAGGTGGGAGAGGGGTGGAGTTGGGAGTGGGCGGCTGGTGGGTGATAGGTAGAGTTGAGAGCCACGTAGGGTGAGGGGGAGAGTGAAGGAAGAGGCAGAGGCTGAAAAGGAGATGCAAGAGGGTGAGGATGTGGGAATATAATAGGCAAGGAAGGTGGTATGTGGAATTAGATAAGGAGTGATGGTTGGCAGATGGAAGTGTTTGGGGGGGGGGGACACAGACCCAGTGGGTATGAGTGGGTGACAGACAAAGGGAATCAAGGGGAAGGGGGGGCATGAAGATGGGTGAGGGTGCGGGTTGGGAGGAAGGACCACAGGGAGTGTGGGTTACCTGGAATTGGAAAACTCAATGTTCAGGCCAATGGGTTGTAGACTAAGCAATTGGAATGTGAGGTGTTATCCTTCCAGTTTGAGTTTTTCTTCACCCTGGCTGTGGAGAGGGTGGAGGACAGCTGAGTCGGCGTGGAAATGGGAAGGCGAGTTGAAATGGCATGCAACGAGGTCAGGGTGGTCTTTGCGGATAAAATGCGGGTGTTCCACGGGCTGAGGACATGATTGAGGTGCTAAATTAAAACTTTATGAGTTCGCCTTCGTCATGGAAGAAGATACTAAAAGAAGACAAACAGATTCTGTGGAGTCAAAGAGATGTTCGATGTTTTGGGTCAAGACCTTGCACCAAGACTGAGGGTGAGGGGGGCTATAATTCCTAAAGAAGAGGCGGAGAAGGCCAGCTGCAAATCGAGTGGATAAATCTATCACCTGGTCCAACTGGAATATATCTGAGGTTGCTATGAGGTAATTGCAGAGGCCCTGGTCATAGTTCTCCAAACCTCTGTTGGTTGGCATGATGGTTTAACTGGAAATTTGCATATGTTACACCATTGTTCTAAAAAAGAAATAGTGTGTGGCACAGTGACGCAGCTGGTAGAGCCGTTGCCTCACAGCGCCAGAGACCTGGGTTCGATCCTGATCTCAGCTACTGTCTGTAGAGTTTGCGCATTCTCGCTGTGACCGCGTGGATTTCCGGGTACACCGATTTCTTCACACATCTCAAAGACGTGCGGGTTTGCAGGTTAATTGGCCTCTGTAAAATTGCCCCTAGTGCATAGGGAGTGGATGAGAAAGTGGGATAACACAGAAGATGGTGTGAACGGGTGACTAGTGTGGACTTGGTGGGCCGAAGGGCCTGTTTTCATTCTCTTTCAATTAGTTTAGAGATACAGCGTGGAAACAGGCCCTTCGACCCACCGAGTCCTCGCCGACCAGTGATCCCCGCACATTAACGCTATCCTGCACAAGCCGGGGACAATTTACAATTTCGCCAAGCCAATTAGCTTACAAACCTATACGTCTTTGGAGTGTGGGAGGAAACTGGGACTCCCGTGGAAAACCCACGCAGGTCACAGGGAGAACATATAAACTCCGTACTGACAACACCCATAGTCAGGATGGAACCCGGGTCTCTAGCGCTGTGAGGCAGCAACTCTACCGCTGCACCACCGTGCCGCGGATCACCCTGGTGCTGGAGACTACATCTGGAAGAGATGAGATTCCTCTTAGCAGGCAAAGCAGACCAATTCCAAAAGACGTGGTGTACGTTTTTGGAACTATTACATGCATGAGGTGCAATAGTAATTTAAAAAATAAATAAATAAATGGTTGGTAGTTCCCTTTCTGCGGAATTTAATGTTATAATAGAGCGATTCTTTCTCCTTTCTTTATCCTTCTTTTCTGGGGTCTACTTTCTTTCTTTCTTTACTTCCTTCTCTAACTTCTTTTCCAAGGGGCTTTCTTTTCTCAACACTCTCTTGCACCTTCACGACTCTTGCGCACTTTTCTTACTTTCTTTACTTCTATCTTTTTCTTAAAGCTTAAAAAATGAAGCGGTACAAAAAAATATATTAAGACATATGTGTTGTGTATTATTGTAACTTACCGTACTTCTAATAAAAATATTTTTAAAAATTAAATTTTAAAAAAAGCTGTGGGAAAATGTTCAAAACACAAGGATGCTGGTGGAACTCAGCGGGTCAGGCAGTGGAGAGAATAGACAGACGACATTTCGGGGCTGGGCCCTTTGTCAGACTGATTGGTGTCGGGCGGAAAGAAAGTTGGAAAATAATATAAAAGAGGACAGCAAGAGTTTCTTCAGTTATATAAAGAGAACAAAAGGCAAGAGTGGACGTTGGACCACTGGAGATTGATGCAGGAGAAGTGATAATGGGGAATAAAGAAATGGCAGAGGAGCTGAATAACTTTTTTGCATCAGTCTTCACAGTGGAAGACACCAGCAACATGCCTGAAATTCGAGAGAGTCAGGGGGTGGGAGTTAGTGGAGTTGTCTTACGATGGGGGAAGGTGCTTGGGAAGGTGAAAGGGCTGAAGGTGGATGTCACCTGGACAGGATGGACTGCACCCTAGGGGTCTGAAAGAGGTGGCTGTGGAGATTGTGGAGGCATTGACAGTGATATTGACAGGAGTTGGCCCAAATGATTGGAAAATTGCCCTGCTGCACAAAAAGGAAGCTAGGCAGAATAGTGGGAACTATAGGCCGGTTAGCCTGACTTCGGTGGTTGGTAAGATTTTATAGTCCATTATAAAGGATGCGGTTACGGCGTACTTAGAAGTTCACGATAAAATAGGCCAAAGTCAGTTCGGATTTGTGTAGGGGAGGTCTTGCTTGACAAATTTGCTGGAATGCTTGGAAGAACTAAATAGCTGGACAGTCAAAGGAGTCAGTAGATATTGTTTACTTAGATTTTCAGAAAGCCTTTGATAAGGTGCCACAGATTAAGCTGCTAAATAAGCTGAGAGCCCGTGGTATCAAAGGGCAGATACTAGCATGGAAAGCAGGTTGGCTGGATGGCAGAAGACAATATAGTGGCGATAAAGGGGACTTTTTCTGGATGGCTGCCAGTGACTAGTGGAATTCCGCAAGGGTCGGTGTTGGGGCTGCTATTTTTCACATTGTATATTAATGATTTGGACGAAGGGATTGAAAGATTTGTGGCAAAGTTTGCAGATGATACAAAAATAGGTGGAGAGGCAGGTAGTGTAGAGAAAGTGGGTACTCTGCAGAAGGACTTGGACAGGCTGTGAGAATGGGCAGAGAAGTGGCAGGTGGGATATAGTGTGGAGTAGGAAATTATTTTCTAAATGGGGTGAGAATCCAAAAATCGGAGGTGCAAAGGGACTTGGGAGTGCTGGTGCAGGATTGCCAAAAAGTTAATCCGAAAGTCTAATCAGCAGTAAAGAAAGCAAACTTAATGCTACCATTTATTTCAAGAGGGCTTGTATACAAAAACAGGGATGTAATGCTGAGGCTCTATAAGGCGCTGGGAAGGCCACATTTGAAATATTGTGAGCAATTTTGGGCACCATATCTGAGGAAGGATGTGCTGGCTCTGGAGAGGGTCCAGAGGTTTACAAGAATGATCCCAGGAATGAGTGGGTTAACCTATGATGAGCGTTTGTTGGCTAAAACGGAAGGGGTGGGACAAAGCCTGGCATGTGATGGGTGTTATTTTCGCTCCAAATCCCCCGGGACCCTTGCAGGTTCTGCCCCTTAAAGCTTCTCAATCAGTTGAAACCTTAATACAGTGTCTGAAGAAGGGTATCGACCCGAAACGTCACCTATCCCTTTTCTCCAGAGATGCTGTCTGACCCGCTGAGTCACTCCAACCTTTTTGTGACTATCTTCGGTTTAAACGAGCATCTGCAGTTCCTTGCCACAGATGCGAAGAGCGGTTATTTTCATGTTGCATTTAAGTGAAAATCAGTTACATTGCAACCAAGAAATGCATGCAGTGATGGTGGATCAACAGCTGATTGCAGCTTCGATTCCCTGTGCTGTTATTGTATTTCGGATTCAGGGGGTCAGAAACGAATCCGAAAGTGAAATAGCCGGCGGCTCCGAAAGCGGCTGACTTTTTTTCGGAAACGAAACTGAGATGACGTTTGTTTGTTTTGCAGCAGCGAGCAGCCTGTGAGTACTCGGAGGGAGGGGGGAGTGGCGCTGACGTTCAGAAACTTGGAAGAGGAGATAAAGCCAAAGGGAAGCGGCCAGAGGGAGAGGAGACGACTGCTAGACGCCGGCAGAGGTGTGTGCATCGAAGCTCGTGTCCCAGCGAACCAAGGGGGTTGAGGAATTTGCAAAGAGCGGAGCTCTGGAAAAAGAGACAGAGAATATTCTGCAATCAGATTCTGATCGACTTCTTGCGAACCCGACGAGGATTGTGAGGCTTCGGTTGGTAAGTTCAAAGTTTTGAACACGGGCAAATTCACAATTAAAAAAGAGATTACTGCCGTTCTGCGCACCGGGTGGGAAATGCCATTATCAGCTGATAACATAGAGAGGCGAAGATTTAGTAGATAAATATTGGGATCAAGTGATGAAGAAGGAGCTGCAGATGCTGGAAAATCGAAGGTAGACAAAAGTGCTGGAGAAACTCAGCGGGTGCAGATCAAGTGATACTGGGTTAGCGTCGGGCGATGGAGGAACAGCACCTCGTCTGAAGAAGGGTCTCGACCCGAAATCTCACCCATTCTCTCTCCAGAGATGCTGCCGCTGAGATACTCCAGCTTTTTGTGTCCACATATTTCGCTTGGGCAGTTTACCACCCAGCGGTATAATCGTCGATTTATCTCATTTCAAATAATCCCATATATATATATATGTGTGTGTGTATATATGTATATATATGTGTGTGTGTGTATATATGTGTATATATATGTGTGTGTGTATATATGTATGTATGTGTGTATATATATATGTGTATATATATACTAACTATATATCACACACACACACACAATTAACTTTTTCTCGTGCATTACATTGTTCACAGAGTGCTGTGTTTAGATATCCTGTTGTGCTGCTGAAAGGGAGAATGTGATTGTTTTATCTGGGACATATGACAATGACATATGACATATTACAATAAAACACTATTGACTCTGATGAAAGTCTGCTCTCATTTCCCGAGTCAATAGTGCTTAATTAATATTTAGTATGAATATGGATTTCTCTAATTTTAAGAAGGTCTCTCCAACCTTAGTTTTAGTTTAGAGATACAGCGTTAAAACAGGCCCTTCAGCCCACCGAGTCCTCGACAACCCGCCATCCCCGCACACTACCACACTATCCTACCCTACACATTAGGGACAATTCACAATTTTAACTAAGCCAATTAACCTACAATCCAGTACTTCTTTGTATTGTGGCAGGAAACCAGAGCACCTGGAGAAAACCCACACAGGTCAGTGGGAGAACGTACAAACTCTGTACAGACATCACCCATAGTCGGGATCGAACTCGGGTCTCTGGCACTGTAAGGCAGCAACTCTACAACTGTGCCGCTATGCAGTAAAGGCATTGATGTGCTTTCTTTTAGACTGCATCAATGTGCTGAGCCCAGTAAAAGTTTGCGAAGGATTCAGTAAGGTTAACCGAGGTTCAACAGGAGAAATAATTTGCCACCATTCCTCCCACCTCAAAGTAAAAGTCACTTTGTAATAAGTTTCGTTTATTGTCACGTGTACTCCAGTAATGTGAAATATCCAGCACACGGGACAATAAACTAAGTGTAACTGTGTGGATTTAACAATGTCATTACATAAATGCAGAATAGTTGGTTCACAAGTGATATAAAGGATTCTAATCTCTTCTCATTTTTCCACAGTGATTTGGCAAGATGAAACTCCAGTTGAAGTATTTGACCGGTGAGTCTTTCCAACTGGATGTCGACCCTAACATCCAGGTGTCGGCTCTCAAGGAGAAAATATACCAAGCAACTCAGGTGCCAGGTTTCCAACAGCGCCTGATGGTGCAAAACGGGCAGCAGGTGGAGCTTCGGGACAACAGCCGGCTGAGGGACTATAACCTCCCCCCTGACTCCACGGTCATGCTGCTGATCAGGAAGGAGGAACGCATACAGATATTCCTCCGCAACGTCAAGGGGAAAACGACAACGTACGACGTGCTACCTTCTGAGTCCGTGCGGGAGTTTAAACAAAAAGTACATAGGCAGGAAGGGGTCACGCCCGACCAACAGCACCTGACATTTGAGACCAAACCACTGGAAGATGGCCGGTTGCTCTCAGATTACAACATCAGATCTCATTCCACCATCCAGCTCGTGCTTCGTCTGCGCGGTGGTTAATTTGCGCTCGACTGAACTAGATTAAAACTGTTAATTATATTTTGCATTCCTATTTTCTAATACTTGATTTAAAAGAGACTAGAGATGAGTCGATTTGTTCAATGTTCGATATTGTTCACTTTGCTTCTTTCTGCTGCCTATCTGCTTCATTTGGTTTAGTCTAGAGATACAGGGGGAAAGCAGGCCCTTCCACCTACTGAGTGCGTCGACCAACGATCCCTGCACGCTAACGCCATCCTACACACACTGAGGACAATTTACAAGTTTACTGAAGCCAATTAATTAACCCACAAACCTCTATATTTGGAACGTGGGTGGAAACCGGAACACCCGGGGAAAACCCACGCAGGACATGTGGAGAACGTACAAACCTCATATAGACAGCCCCCGCAGTCAGGATCAAACCCAGGTCTCCGGCGCTGTAAATAGCCGCAGATGAGTGATCATCTCGGATGAATAAAGCCGATCAAGTTGGATCAGCTGGCCACATTTCAGCCTTCTCAGCTTGGCCAAAAATGCAGTTTGTTTAAATCTGACACATTCCTTCATATCCAACTCTGTACCTTTTGTAGACACAAAATGCTGGAATAACTCAGCGGCATCTCTGGATAGGTGATATTTCGGGTCGAGACCCTTCTTCAGACTTCGGTTCAGAGGTGTGCATTGTAAACCGGCGTGGTCCAGATGAATCTGATTCCTACGAGTTCACAAACCACATTGGCTTCTCACTTATTCTATGGCCAAAGGATAGCTGATCTATCCTCCAATCTATAATGTGAAATACTTCACCATACAGGAAAAAAAAAATCACATATAAAGCATAGAACAACCGTCACCATGCTGAGAAATGCTTCCACACACTCTGCAAATCATTGCTTCAAAATTACCGTCTTCATGTTTGAGTTCTAAATGCCTTTCAATGTACTGTTGTTGCAAAATCCAATCTACTGTGCAACTAAAGCATTCCACATTAATAAATATATAACTGTATGAACACTTGTGTTTTTGTCACTTACTTCACCCATTTGCAGGGTCATGTTGGGTTGGGTCGGGGCAGGTAAGCAATTGGCGGAACCAGGTGTGGAGGTATAGGATGGACAGATGGTGTCAGGTGGGAGAGAGGGGTGGAGTTGGGAGTGGGTGGCTGGTGGGTGATAGGTAGAGTTGAGAGCCACGTAGGGTGAGGGGGAGAGTGAAGGAAGAGGCAGAGGCTGAAAAGGAGATGCAAGAGGGTGAGGATGTGGGAATATAATAGGCAAGGAAGGTGGTATGTGGAATTAGATAAGGAGTGATGGTTGGCAGATGGAAGTGTTTGGGGGGGGAGGGACACAGACCCAGTGGGTATGAGTGGGTGACAGACAAAGGGAATCAAGGGGAAGGGGGGGCATGAAGATGGGTGAGGGTGCGGGTTGGGAGGAAGGGCCACAGGGAGTGTGGGTTACCTGGAATTGGAAAACTCAATGTTCAGGCCAATAGGTTGTAGACTAAGCAATTGGAATGTGAGGTGTTATCCTTCCAGTTTGAGTTTTTCTTCACCCTGGCTGTGGAGAGGGTGGAGGACAGCTGAGTCAGCGTGGAAATGGGAAGGCGAGTTGAAATGGCATGCAACGAGGTCAGGGTGGTCTTTACGGATAAAACGCGGGTGTTCCACGGGCTGAGGACATGATTGAGGTGCTAAATTAAAACTTTATGAGTTCGCCTTCGTCATGGAAGAAGATACTAAAAGAAGACAAACAGATTCTGTGGAGTCAAAGAGATGTTCGATGTTTTGGGTCAAGACCTTGCACCAAGACTGAGGGTGAGGGGGGCTATAATTCCTAAAGAAGAGGCGGAGAAGGCCAGCTGCAAATCGAGTGGATAAATCACCTGGTCCAACTTGAATATATCTGAGGTTGCTATGAGGTAATTGCAGAGGCCCTGGTCATACTTCTCCAAGCTTCTGTTGGTTGGCATGATGGTTTAACTGGAAATTTGCAAATGTTACACCATTGTTCTAAAAAGGAAATAGTGTGTGGCACAGTGGCGCAGCTGGTAGAGCCGTTGCCTCACAGCGCCAGAGACCTGGGTTCGATCCTGATCTCAGCTACTGTCTGTGTAGAGTTTGCGCATTCTCGCTGTGACCGCGTGGATTTCCGGGTACTCCGATTTCTTCACACATCTCAAAGACGTGCGGGTTTGCAGGTTAATTGGCCTCTGTAAAATTGCCCCTAGTGCATAGGGAGTGGATGAGAAAGTGGGATAACACAGAAGATGGTGTGAACGGGTGACTAGTGTGGACTTGGTGGGCCGAAGGGCCTGTTTTCATTCTATCTTTCAATTAGTTTAGAGATACAGCGTGGAAACAGGCCCTTCGACCCACCGAGTCCTCGCCGACCAGTGATCCCCGCACACTAACGCTATCCTGCACAAGCCGGGGACAATTTACAATTCCGCCAAGCCAATTAGCTTACAAACCTATACGTCTTTGGAGTGTGGGAGGAAACTGGGACTCCCGTGGAAAACCCACGCAGGTCACAGGGAGAAGGTACAAACTCCGTACTGACAACACCCATAGTCAGGATGGAACCCGGGTCTCTAATGCTGTGAGGCAGCAACTCTACCGCTGCACCACCGTGCTGCTGATCACCCTGGTGCTGGAGACTGTTCTAGAAACAATAATCAGGGACAGTATTAGAAGTCACTCGGATAGTCACTGCGCTAGCAGGGATTTGTTACAGCAAACTGGATCCAACTAACTTGATAGTTTCTGATAAAGCAATAGAGTGTAATGGTGATTGAAATGTGGTTGGTTAGTTTAGAACAAGAGCAATTAGGAGCACGGATTACTAGTGAAGAAATAAAACAAATAATAAACTCACTGAAAAATGGGAAGACCCCAGGACCAGACGGTTTTAGTAATGAATTTTATAAAAGATTTTAGGAGTCAATTATACCAAGATTATTCAATTTATACACGCAGGCTTATACCGAAAATAAACTACCAGAAACGCTAGCAGAAGCAACAATAACACTTATACCAAAAAAAGATAAAGATTTAGATGAACCGGGTTCTTATAGAGCTATTTCACTACTAAATACGGATCAGAAAATTTTAGCAAAGATTCTAGCTAGAAGGCTAAATAATTATATTAACAATTTAATAAATACGGATCAAACGGGATTTATACCCAAAAGACAATCATTTAATAATTTGAGAAGGCTTTTCAATATAATGTACTCTCATAATGAGGACAATGAAGATATTTCAGTTGTCACGCTGGATGCAGAGAAGGCATTTGATCAAGTAGAATGGCAGTATTTATACAAGGTACTCCAAAAATTCAATATGGGAGAGAATTTTATTAGATGGGTTAAACTACTTTACGATAGACCTACGGCAAGAATATTAACTAACAATACGCTATCTCCAAAATTTTACTTATCAAGGGGTAATAGGCAAGGGTGTGCCTTATCACCATTGCTATTTGCCCTTATGATAGAACCGTTGGCCGAAAAGATTAGAAATCACCCGAATATTCACGGATATAACACTAAGGATTCAAAAAATAAAATTTCACTATATGCTGATGATATTCTTTTATATATTACTAATACACAAACGAGTATACCCACCTTATTAACACTAATTGAGGAATTCGGCTCTTTTTCAGGATATAGAATAAATTGGAATAAAAGCGAAATTATGTCTTTAAAACCACAGGATTCGAGACATTTACTAAAATTCCCCTTCAAAATTGCAACAGAAAAATTCAAGTATCTGGGTATTCAAATTACGAGAAGACACAAATCATTATTTAGTGCCAATTTTATGCCACTATTAAATAAACTGAATGATATGATTAAATTTTGGAAAACACTTCCGCTCTCATTGATAGGTAGAATTAACGCTATAAAAATGACTTTCTTACCACAATTAATATATTTGTTTCAAGCGATCCCAATATATATTCCAAAATATTTTTTCAAAAAACTAGATTCCACTATCACTAATTTTATATGGGATTACAGAACACATAGAATTCAACGGAAGCATTTGTGCAAATCTAAAGAAGTTGGGGGTTTATCATTACCTAATTTTATGTATTACTACTGGGCAGTGCATATTAAGAACATAATGTACTGGCTGGATAGTTCCACTCAGCAGTTGGAGTGGATAAGAATGGAGAAAGAGGAGTGCTATCCGCACGATATAGGAACGATCCTGCTCTCACCGATAAAATTGAATAGTATAATATATAAGAAGAACCCAATTATTCACAATATAATAAGAATTTGGAAACAAATAAAAGTATCCTTGAAATTAAATAATTTATCAGTACTAACCCCACTATTGAACAACCCCGCATTCAAACCTTCTCTCATCGACAACACATATCAACAATGGGATAGACTGGGGGTTAGGAAAATAGGGAATATGTATGAATTGGGCAAACTGTTATCATTTCAACAATTAAAATTAAAATTTAAATTGAAGGATAATCAATATTTTAAATATATACAGGTATGTGACTTTATGAAGAAATATACACATAGATTTCAAACTATATTTTTAGACCCTTTAGAAGAAGCAATGAATATTAAGGCTGATTCACAAAAATTAATATCATACTTTTATAATAATATATTATATAGAGAATCACCCTCAACAGAAGCACTAAGGGAAGATTGGGAACATGAGCTAATGATAAAGATCTCGAAGGATAGATGGGAAAAGTATTTGATAAATACACATAACTGTTCTATTAATACAAGACATAATTTAATTCAATTCAAATTATTACATAGACTATATTATTCAAAAACGAGGTTGAATAAATTTTATCCAAACGACTCTCCCAGATGCGATAAATGTTTGTTTCAAAACGCTAATATAACACATTCATTTGTAGGATGTACAAAGTTGAATAAATTTTGGAGTGATATATTTGATATATTTACAAAGCTCTTCAAGTCAAGAATAGAACCAAAAATGGAATGGATTATATTTGGAATAATAGGAGAAGATACCAATTTAAATAAAGACCAAAATGTTTTTTTTAATTATGGGTTAATAATTGGAAAGAAATTGATACTTAAATTTTGGAAAAATACAGCTATACCAACTGTTAAAATGTGGATTAGGAATATGATGGACATAGCATGCCTTGAAGAAATGAGACTCCGACTAATAGATAAATATGACCAATTCTTAAGGAGTTGGTCTCCTTTCATCGACTTTTTGGAATCATGTGATGCAGCGGTACCATAAGGATTGCTGATTTCAGTTCATGACGTGGATAGATCTACATCTCCGAATATAGATTTGAAAATTTCTCTTTTAAGGGGCCTTCTCTTCTATTTCTACTTTCCACCTTTTCTTTTTTATTTTATTTTTTTTTTTATTTTTTTTTTTTATATACACACTTCACATTTTTCTACTTTCTACCATCTATTTTTCCACTCTTTCCCCTGTCTATTGTTTTCTTTTTCTTGTCTTGCTTACTTCCTTCTCATAACATAAAACCAGAGGTTGTACATTGAATGGATTACGGTATGACATAGTTGGCACCTAAAATTAGGTGCCACTGTATTGTTTTGTATTGTATTAACTTCTAATAAAATAAACAAAAAAAAACAAAAACAAAAAAAAGAAATGTGGTTGGTGTGGTTTACAATGACTTGCAAAACGTTTGTAAATGGTATCAGCTTAGTAGCGGAACATTGAACACAGTGTTGATAGGAAATTGGCTAAGTACAGGAAAGTGATTAGCAAGTGGTCAGTACAAGGATTGCTGGTTCCCTTTATAAATAGATTAATGGCTTGGTATTGGGGGCCAAGTACACAATTTTCAAATCTTGAGATGAAATGAAAATTGGACATGCTGTTAGGAGGATAGGAAAGTGTCAAGACTTGTGAAATGTGTGAATATATAATGGCGTTGATTAGCAAATGAACAAATAGTGATATGAGTAAACATGGTTTTGTACAATGGATAGGCACATGGATATGCAAGGAATGCAAGGATATGGAGTATGTGCAGGTAGATAAGAGTTGGTCTAGACTTCATGTTCAGCACAGACGTTGGGGGCCAAAGGGTCTGTTCTTGTGCTGTTCTGTTCAATGTTCGGTGTATACATGAGTAGTTTGGGTGTGGAATGTACAGTTAGGGAAAGCAGGAAGAGTGGATTCTATTGTATTTTTCATGGGAGTTGGATAATTGTATGAAAATAAAGAATTTGAAGGATTTTAAGGGATGAGGACTGGAAAATGGAACTAGCTTGATTTCTCATATTGATATGAGATCGATGGACTGAATGGGCTATTTCTGTGCTATTGATGAAGCCGAATTTTAGTTAAAAATATAAGAAGATATTAAATTGGCTTCTGGGCTAGTTTACAGCTTATATTTAGTCTCAAATTAGGCTTGCCTCAGGTTGCGGGTGTGTGGGATAATAAATCCTATAACATTGTCTCCCAAGTGAGGAAGCGACAGAGAAAGAAACAGCTAGTCACATCTTTGAAGTAGGATGCCGTAAACCAAATGACCAATGTTCATGGGGGAGGAGGCGATAAAGGAAGAGAGAAACAGCTAGTCACATCTTTGAAGTAAGATGCCATAAACCAAATGGCCTATGTTTATGAGGGACCAAGTGACAGAGAGGAAGCAGCGAAAGAGCTAGGGTGATCTCTTTGAAGATAAAATGTCATAAACTAAATGGCCAATGTTATCTTGTACCATGTGACAAAAGGCCTTTGATAGAAACATAGAAACATAGAAATTAGGTGCAGGAGTAGGCCATTCGGCCCTTCGAGCCTGCACCGCCATTCAATATGATCATGGCTGATCATCCAACTCAGTATCCCGTACCTGCCTTCTCTCCATACCCTCTGATCCCCTTAGCCACAAGGGCCACATCTAACTCCCTCTTAAATATAGCCAATGAACTGGCCTCGACTACCCTCTGTGGCAGGGAGTTCCAGAGATTCACCACTCTCTGTGTGAAAAAAGTTCTTCTCATCTCGGTTTTAAAGGATTTCCCCCTTATCCTTAAGCTGTGACCCCTTGTCCTGGACTTCCCCAACATCGGGAGCAATCTTCCTGCATCTAGCCTGTCCAACCCCTTAAGAATTTTGTAAGTTTCTATAAGATCCCCTCTCAATCTCCTAAATTCTAGAGAGTATAAACCAAGTCTATCCAGTCTTTCTTCATAAGACAGTCCTGACATCCCAGGAATCAGTCTGGTGAACCTTCTCTGCACTCCCTCAATGGCAATAATGTCCTTCCTCAGATTTGGAGACCAAAACTGCACGCAATACTCCAGGTGTGGTCTCACCAAGACCCTGTACAACTGCAGTAGAACCTCCCTGCTCCTATACTCAAATCCTTTTGCTATGAAAGCTAACATACCATTCGCTTTCTTCACTGCCTGCTGCACCTGCATGCCCACTTTCAATGACTGGTGTACCATGACACCCAGGTCTCGCTGCATCTCCCCTTTTCCTAGTCGACAACCATTTAGATAATAGTCTGCTTTCCCGTTTTTGCCACCAAAATGGATAACCTCACATTTATCCACATTATACTGCATCTGCCAAACATTTGCCCACTCACCCAGCCTATCCAAGTCACCTTGCAGTCTCCTAGCATCCTCCTCACAGCTAACACTGCCCCCCAGCTTAGTGTCATCCGCAAACTTGGAGATATTGCCTTCAATTCCCTCATCCAGATCATTAATATATATTGTAAATAGCTGAGGTCCCAGCACTGAGCCTTGCGGTACCCCACTAGTCACTGCCTGCCATTGTGATAAGGACCCGTTTACTCCTACTCTTTGCTTCCTGTTTGCCAGCCAGTTCTCTATCCACATCAATACTGAACCCCCAATACCGTGTGCTTTAAGTTTGTAAACTAATCTCTTATGTGGGACCTTGTCGAAAGCCTTCTGGAAGTCCAGATACACCACATCCACTGGTTCTCCCCTATCCACGCTACTAGTTACATCCTCGAAAAATTCTATAAGATTCGTCAGACATGATTTACCTTTTGTAAATCCATGCTGACTTTGTCCAATGATTTCACCACTTTCCAAATGTGCTGCTATCCCATCTTTAATAACTGACTCTAGCAGTTTCCCCACTACCGATGTTAGACTAATTGGTCTGTAATTCCCCGTTTTCTCTCTCCCTCCCTTCTTAAAAAGTGGGGTTACGTTTGCTACCCGCCAATCCTCAGGAACTACTCCAGAATCTAAAGAGTTTTGAAAGATTATTACTAATGCATCCACTATTTCTGGAGCTACTTCCTTAAGTACTCTGGGATGCAGCCTATCTGGCCCTGGGGATTTATCGGCCTTTAATCCATTTAATTTACCCAACACCACTTCCCGGCTAACCTGGATTTCACTCAATTCCTCCAACTCCTTTGACCCGCGGTCCCCTGCTATTTCCGGCAGATTATTTATGTCTTCCTTAGTGAAGACGGAACCAAAGTAGTTATTCAATTGGTCCGCCATATCCTTGTTCCCCATGATCAACTCACCCGTTTCTGACTGCAAGGGACCTACATTTGTTTTAACTAATCTCTTTCTTTTCACATATCTATAAAAACTTTTGCAGTCAGTTTTTATGTTCCCTGCCAGTTTTCTTTCATAATCTATTTTTCCTTTCCTAATTAAGCCCTTTGTCCTCCTCTGCTGGTCTCTGAATTTCTCCCAGTCCTCCGGTATGCTGCTTTTTCTGGCTAATTTGTACGCATCATCCTTCGCTTTGATACTATCCCTGATTTCCCTTGTTATCCACGGATGCACTACCTTCCCTGATTTATTCTTTTGCCAAACTGGGATGAACAATTTTTGTAGTTCATCCATGCAGTCTTTAAATGTCTTCCATTGCATATCCACCGTCAACCCTTTTAGAATTAATTGCCAGTCAATCTTGGCCAATTCACGTCTCATACCCTCAAAGTTACCTTTCTTTAAGTTCAGAACCATTGTTTCTGAATTAACAATGTCACTCTCCATCCTAATGAAGAACTCAACCATATTATGGTCACTCTTGCCCAAGGGGGCACGTACAACAAGACTGCTAACTAACCCTTCCTCATTACTCAATACCCAGTCTAAAATAGCCTGCTCTCTCGTTGGTTCCTCTACATGTTGATTTAGATAACTATCCCGCATACATTCCAAAAAATCCTCTTCCTCTGCACCCCTGCCAATTTGATTCACCCAATCTATATGTAGATTGAAGTCACCCATTATAACGGTTTTGCCTTTGTCGCACGCATTTCTAATTTCCTGTTTGATACCATCTCCAACTTCACTACTACTGTTAGGTGGCCTGTACACAACACCCACCAGCGTTTTCTGCCCCTTAGTGTTTCGCAGCTCTACCCATACCGATTCCACATCCTGCAAACTAATGTCCTTCCTTTCCATTGCGTTAATCTCCTCTCTAATCAGCAACGCTACCCCACCTCCTTTTCCTTTCTCTCTATCCCTCCTGAATATTGAATATCCCTGGATGTTCAGCTCCCAGCCTTGGTCACCCTGGAGCCATGTCTCCGTGATCCCAACTATATCATAGTCATTAATAGCTATCTGCACATTCAACTCATCCACCTTATTACGAATGCTCCTTGCATTGAGACACAAAGCCTTCAGGCTTGTTTTTACAACACTCTTACCCCTTATACAATTTTGTTGAAAAGTGGCCCTTTTTGATTTTTGCCCTGGATTTTCCGGCCTGCCACTTTTACTTTTCACCTTGCTACCTATTGCTTCTACCCTCATTTTACACCCCTCTGTCTCTACGCTCACACATTTAAGAAACCCTTTCCCTTTAACTCCACCCTCCACTAGCCCATTCGACACCCCACCCCCCTTATTCAGTTTAAAACCACCCGTGTAGCAGTGGCAAACCTGCCTGCCAGAATGCTGGTCCCACACCTGTTAAGATGCAATCCGTCCCTTTTGTACAGTTCCCCCTTACCCCAAAACAGATCCCAGTGATCTAAGAATCTAAATCCCTGCCCCGTGCACCAGTTCCTCAGCCACACGTTCAGGTCCCGTATCTCCCTGTTCCTGCTCTCGCCAGCACGAGGAACTGGAAGCAAACCGGAGATAACAACCCTGGAGGTCCTGCTTTTCAGCATTTTTCCGAGCTCTCTAAAGTCTCGCTGCAGAATATTCATCCCCTTCTTTCCGACATCGTTTGTGCCGACATGCACTACCACTTCCGGATGTTCACCTTCGCCCTTGAGGATTTTCTGCACTCTGTCCTTTGATGTGATGCCTTTTCCTGTACCTCTGACCATGACTAATGTCTGGAATGTGATAAGGTGACAAAGAAACACTATATAATGCAATGTAATTCTGTTGTTCAGAGAAGGGGACCGAGGACAGTCGAGTGTCTATATTGGTCACTTAGCTGGAATTCTCGCTCCCTTCCATCGGCCGATGTTAAGTAAAGTTTTGAACTGGTCTACCAAACAGTTGTGTGGTGTCTGTTTATTAAGAAGCGAACCTGGTTTAGTTGTTAAGAAAAGTAGCTTTTTCATTGGCGTAGTTATGCAGGCCTCGCTGGGACCACATCAATAGCTGACTGTGCAAGAGGTTGCAGAGGTTGCCGGGATTGGAAGGGTGATAACTGAGCTCTATCGGCCCCCTTGTAAGACCGACTCCCTAGAAACTCCCGGAAACGTCTGTGATCCTTCAGCAGACATTGAATTGGTTCCCTGCCGAGGTTCTTAGAAACAGACAAAGGTAAGACCAGTTGGGCTTTTTATGTTTTTTTTAAGAAGGGATTGTGTATGTATTTTTAAGACAGAATTGTGTATGTATTTTTAAGAAGGGCTTGTGTATATTTTTAAGAAGGACTTGAGCGGTTTCTCTTTCTATCTTTGTTTTCTCTTTTTTTCGCTCTCTCTATTAAGGGCTCATCGGCCTCGTTGAGACATCCGTGATTTGTCGGGTTGAGATACGGTGGTTGAGCTGTGCATCTGGCTTATTGAGACATCCGAAGAGTTGTCGGATTGAGAAATAAGTGGCGTTGTATATTAAGTTTTAAAAGTCTGCCAGGTTGAGAAACTGGGGTCTCGAGTAGCGAGTCGGCCTGGTTGATGTATTTGGAACGATTCGGTACTAAGAAGTCTGTTTTCTCTCTTTCTATCTATCTATGGGGAATGCTCTGGATAACAGTCCAACATATGTGTTATTTGAATCCTGTATAATAAGATATTTAGAATGTTAAGTTACAAGTTGACCAAACGGTTAGGGGATGAAGCCTGGCCAGTAGGGGGAACATGGAATGTAGAGACATTTATATGGGAAAGGAAGGCAGGAAAGAAATGGAAGAAATGAATTAAAACATGGGAAGCAGGAACAGAGGAGAAGCATGCGGAGAGTATAGAGTTTGAAGTTGGATGGATACTGCATGTAAGAAGGGGATAGAGTTAAGAAACAAGGATAGCACTCGGAAAGGATGGAACGTATTGCAACTAGAATGCCAGTGGGCAGAGGAACAAGAGAAAATAATTAAAAGACAAACGGGAGGTGAGAAACAGGTGATGGTTAGTAAAAATAAACCCAGTACTGGTAAATCTTCTGGAGGAGACTTCATGTCTGGCACGACGACCCTATTTGGTAATGAAGATGAGGAGTTAGATAATCTTGGGAGATGACCACCTCCCTATGCCCTACCAGGAGCAATGGCATCCTTACCTTTGACAGTTCCGTCAGTAACATCCCTATACCTTGAAGTTCTGACCTTACAAAGCTCCCCAGGATTGGGAGCACGGGAATGCCTTTCTGTGCGCAATTTGTTTAACGCATTGATGCTACCAGAACAGCTGGTCATTGTTAAATGTACTGCACACACTGGTGCTGGGGACCCTATAGCAAAGGACAATGAGTTGCCGATAGTGTATCCAAACAGGCAGCCTGTACATCCAAATGCGTAGTGACAGCAGCTAAACAGATGCTAGCAAATAGAACGGTCCTGCCAAACATGAAGGAGGTATGTACATTACAGAGGGACGCCTCTCATATATAATAATAACTATGGAAACAAGAGGGCTGTGCCATTGATTCAGCACACCCCGCTTGGACAAGTTGGTGTATTCGATACATTTTTACTCGTCTTACCCATGCTGGTAAGGAGGGAATGATAGGATAACAAAGGAAATGTGGTGGCTGGCCTCTGAATGTAAAATTTGCCAACAAAGTAATCCAGGCAAATTTTAAGATACCCTCAGCGGTGACGCCAATGCCATCACGATCGTTTGAATGCATACAGATTGATTTTATTGAAATGCCAAGGGCCCAGTGTTATAAATATTGCTTAGTGATTTTAGATTTATTTAGCAGGTGGAGTGAAGCTCTACCAACCACTAATAATACTGCTGAAACTACAGTAACATTGTTGTTAATCCCAGGTTTGGCCTACCTACTGTCATAAGCTCAGACAATGGTCCCATTTTAACCACTATTAATAAGGAAAAATGTGCACATTTTAATATTCGACTGCAATTTCACTGTGTACACCACCCACAGGCATCTGGGATGGTGGAAAGAGTCAATGGGGATTGCAAAACAAAATTACCCCGGAGGTAAATCCTTTTTCTGACAGGCAACTATGTTATTAAAAAATTGGGGATGAAAGAAAATTTGATGGAGAAATGAGGATAAGGTAGGGAGACTGAAAAGTCACGGGGAGTCTGACTAATCATGATCTGGATCAATGTCCAATTAGGGTTAGGTAACCAGGATTTTGGTAAACAGACGTCTTGTCAGAAAAAGGGAAAGTAAATTACAAAGAGATGTCTTTGAAGATGAAATATTATATACTGCTGGTAAAACAATGTTTTTGTATATATACTGCTGGTAAAACAATGTTTTTGTATATGTACTGCTTGTAAAACAAGGTTTTTTGGATATGGAATGTGTGAAATTCAAAGCAATGAGCAAAGTTGTGTGTCACTTTAAGAAGTTTGTCCTTTAAAATGCAAATGGACAGTTTATGGTGTGCTCCTTTAAGAAACAGGCATGAATGGGGGGCGGAGCTATACTCGAATGATAAAATGTTGGTTGATTATAAATCTTTTGAGCCAAGTTAAAAAAAAAAGACTCATTCCGATTAAAGTGTTAAATGAGATTGGAAATGTCAAAATTACAGAGAAAAAGAAAATGTATTATTGATTACTGATTCTGAGTGAGTTCTTTTGGGAAAGATTGTTTTGATATGATAACAGAGGTTGTCTTTTAAAACGCAAATGAAGCAAGATTACTGTTTGCAAGCAAACAAAAAGATGTTGAAGCATGGGCTGTGTGAGGGAAATGATGGTAGATGAAAAATTGTATTATGACTTACAAAAGGGGGTTTGAGGGAACTCACAATGAGGGATGAAAGGTGAGAAGATAAAGTAGATTGGGGAAGAGAACATATTTGGAGAATTGAATATTCAGGTGGAGAGAGCCTCTTCGGATATAATTGGATTAAAGAATAAGTTCACAGGGAAGTGTTAAGAAGGAACTGGAGATGCTGGCAGATCAAAGGAAGACAAAAGTGCTGGAGAAACTCAGCTGGGAACAAGATTGATACAGGAAAAGCTGCTGTGTCCACCCCCTGGAGAGTGGGGGGAAGCCACCTACAGGCCCTGGGCAATTAACTAATTATGTATGGTCGGCAATTAACCCATGTCTTGCCAGATCTACATTCCCAGGTTGGAGGAGCTTTTGCTGGAAACCAGTGACCAAGGCCATAAAAGCTATACGATGATGGTGCTGGGACAAGAAGTAATTGAGATTGTGTTGAAAAGAACAACCAAGTGTTGCTAACAACATGAACTGCTGTAAAGATTGAAGATCATCGTCGCTGGATACATTTGATTGACTGTGAACAGTTTGTGGAAACATGGACGATGGGCTATTGATGCTCCCTTTATTCTGGGGTGGCCCAGCCCACATGGACTGAACTTTCTTCAGACTGGCAAGCTTGCGGACTAACCCACATTTAAAGGATGGTACACACCTCCTTTTAAACAAGATTGAAGTCAAACATGACAAGCGCAGCAAAGATACCCTGACTACAGACAGTAAGAGGTCTGTAAAGGCCAGTTAAATCTACCTGTTTTTGCCACAACCAAGGCACTGGTGTATTTTTAGGAAACAGTATATTTGTGACAGGGCATTGTTATGTTGCAAATGCAGTGCCACACAAGAGAAGCATGAACCAGTTACACCAGCACACGGGGAATTCCAAGCGAAGCCGAATAAAGGCTGAGCAATTTTTATGATCCTTTTCCTGTCCTATGGTAGTATCTTAGTGTCACGTCCGGGGGAGGTTGGTGGCCATTTAAAATGTTTGGAGGGATTTGTGGAACGATTGTCCACTATGAATTGATTGTGTTACTAGTGTACTATTAATTTGTCTGATGAGATGCTTATGGTCTTTCGTATGTACTCAGGAAGGACTGTAGTTATCAAAATTTTGATAAAAGGATGGAATGATGAAGCCGAATTTTAGTTAAAAATATAAGAAGATATTAAATTGGCTTCTGGGCTAGCTTACAGCTTATATTTAGTCTCAAATTAGGCTTGCCTCAGGTTGCGGGTGTGTGGGATAATAAATCCTATAACATTGTCTCCCAAGTGAGGAAGTGACAGAGAAAGAAACAGCTAGTCACATCTTTGAAGTAAGATGCCGTAAACCAAATGACCAATGTTCATGGGGGAGGAGGCGATAAAGGAAGAGAGAAACAGCTAGTCACATCTTTGAAGTAAGATGCCATAAACCAAATGGCCTATGTTTATGAGGGACCAAGTGACAGAGAGGAAGCAGCGAAAGAGCTAGGGTGATCTCTTTGAAGATAAAATGTCGTAAACCAAATGGCCAATGTTATCTTGTACCATGTGACAAAAGGCCTTTGATGTGATGCCTTTTCCTGTACCTCTGACCATGACTAATGTCTGGAATGTGCTAAGGTGACAAAGAAACACTATATAATGCAATGTAATTCTGTTGTTCAGAGAAGGGGACCGAGGACAGTCGAGTGTCTATATTGGTCACTTAGCTGGAATTCTCGCTCCCTTCCATCGGCCGATGTTAAGTAAAGTTTTGAACTGGTCTACCAAACAGTTGTGTGGTGTCTGTTTATTAAGAAGCGAACCTGGTTTAGTTGTTAAGAAAAGTAGCTTTTTCACTATTGCCATTCCATGATTCTTTGATGAGTAGTATTGCAATGATCGATTCATTTTTGAACTCAATGGAGAATAATTTTAACACATATAATGCATCTACTGCCTCCCTGAAAGTGGCAACACATGTGGATAAGAGTGGTAAAGAAGGCAAACGGTATGCTTGCCTTCACCAAATTTCCACAGAAAACAATCCATGTTTATCCAACCTCTTCTTCTAGCTAACACTCCACGCACTAATCCAGGTAGTATTTCAGTCCTGGGCCTTTCTGTCCTGGACCACTGTCAGAGTGAGGCCCAACGTAAATTGGAAGAACAGCATTGGAGGAGACTGGCACGGTGGCGCAGCGGTAGAGTTGCTGCCTTACAGCGCTTGCAGCACCGGAGACCCGGGTTCCATCCCGACTACAGGTGCTGTCTGTACGGAGTTTGTATCTTCTTCCCGTGACTGCGTGGGTTTCCTCCGAGATCTTAGTTTTCCTCTCACACTCCAAAGGGGTAATGGTATGGAGGTAAATGTAAAAAACGAATTGTCCCTAGTGTGTGTAGGGTAGTGTTAATATGCGGGGATCGCTGATCGGCGTGGACACGGTGGGCTGAAGGGCCTGTTACCGTGCTGTATCGCTAAACTCATAAACATCTCCATATTTCGCTGGGGCAGCTTACAACCCAGCAGTATGAATATTGATTTATCTAACCAAGTAACCCTTGCTATCCCTCTCTCTCCGTCCCTCCCCCATCCTGGTTCTCCGACTAGTTCTACTGTTCTCCTGGTTAAATATTACTGACTGTATGCCGCGTTGTCACTGTGGAAGAAAAATTAATATCCTTCCTTACTTAATTTTGATTGGAATTGCACATGGTAATGAAAGGGTGGTTTTGGATGTGACAATTGGCAGCTCTCGCTGGCAGAAGAGGTTGTGGGAATCGGCAAAGTAAGATTAGACGTATTACCTCTTGTCTGGGAATGTGTTGGAGGGTGGATGGTAATGCAAACATGAAATAGTAGAGGAGATAAGGAAGTTTATTTTCCTTTGTGAGAAGTTACAGTAGATCACCCGCTCCACCTACCGCTGGTAGCATAGAAATGTTACTATAAATGGGGTGGCTCCGAGAGGGGATGGTGGCGTGGGCTGTCTGAAAGATGAGATAGAATAATGTCAAGATGCCCATGTATTGTGTTTGACTTGTATTAACCATCTGTTGTTGAATAAGATTAACATAAGTGAAACGTATTGTTATGACTAATGAAATAATTGGTACCCATGTAGTAGATAGTATATTTTCGTATAGCTGCATCTGACAAAAAACACAAGTTGTTTACTGCACAGTATAACTGTCGGCTAATTCTACGATGAAGTCAGTGAACTGGTGAGCAGTTTTCTGCCGCCATCTCTCCATGATATCATGCAATAACGTCCCTTGAAGCTAACTTGCGAAGTCTGTAACTTTAATTTTTCCTTTAGTTTCCCTCTAAATTAATTTCTTCCACAGTCACCTTCCGCTCAGCTAACAATGAACCATTCAACATTCCCTTACACTCATCTGCTTTGATCTGCCGTTTTCACACCTACCCTTCCATATCTCTAGACTTCCTCTCCCCTGACACTCAGTCTGAGGAAGGGTCTCAATGGGATGTCAGGACTTTCTTATGAAGAAAGACTGGATAGACTCGGATTGTACTCGCTAGAATTTAGGAGATTGAGGGGGGATCTTATAGAAACTTACAAAATTCTTAAGGGATTGGACAGGCTAGATGCAGGAAGATTGTTCCCGATGTTGGGGAAGTCCAGGACAAGGGGTCACAGCTTAAGGATTGAGGGGAAATCCTTTAGAACCGAGATGAGAAGAAAAATTTTCACGCAGAGAGTGGTGAATATCTGGAACTCTCTGCCACAGAAGGTAGTTGAGGCCAGTTCATTGGCTATATTTAAGAGGGAGTTAGATGTGGCCCTTGTAGCTAGAGGGATCATGGAGAGAAGGCAGGTACAGGATACTGAGTTGGATGATCAGCCATGATCATATTGAATGGCGGTGCAGGCTCGAAGGGCCGAATGACCTACTCTTGCACCTATTTTCTATGTTTCTATGTAATCCGAAACATCACCCATCCCTTCTCTGCTGAGATATTGCCTGTCCTGCTTAGTTACTGTGGCTGGGGTGAGGGGCAAAGATCATGGGTAGCTGTGGGGAAAGTGTTCAAAGCACAAGGATGCCGGTGGAACTCAGTGGGTCAGGCAGTGGAGAGAATAGACAGACGACATTTCGGTGCTGGGCCCTTTGTCAGACTGATTGGTGTCGGGTGGAAAAAAAAGTGGAAAAGAATATAAAAGAGGACAGCAAGAGTTTCTTCAGTTATATAAAGAGAACAAAAGGCAAGAGTGGACGTTGGACCACTGGAGATTGATGCAGGAGAAGTGATAATGGGGAATAAAGAAATGGCAGAGGAGCTGAATAACTTTTTTGCATCAGTCTTCACAGTGGAAGACACCAGCAACATGCCTGAAATTCGAGAGAGTCAGGGGGTGGGAGTTAGTGGAGTTGTTATTACGATGGGAGAAGGTGCTTGGGAAGGTGAAAGGGCTGAAGGTGGATGTCACCTGGACAGGATGGACTGCACCCTAGGGGTCTGAAAGAGGTGGCTGTGGAGATTGTGGAGGCATTGACAGTGATATTGACAGGAGTTGGTCCAAATGATTGGAAAATTGCCCTGCTGCACAAAAAGGAAGCTAGGCAGAATAGTGGGAACTATAGGCCGGTTAGCCTGACTTCGGTGGTTGGTAAGATTTTAGAGTCCATTATAAAGGATGCGGTTACGGAATACTTAGAAGTTCACGACAAAATAGGCCAAAGTCAGTTTGGCTTTGTGTAGGGGAGGTCTTGCTTGACAAATTTGCTGGAATTCTTGGAAGAAGTAAATAGCTGGACAGTCAAAGGAGTCAGTAAATATTGTTTACTTAGATTTTTAGAAAGCCTTTGATAAGGTGCCACAGATTAAGTTGCTAAATAAGATGAGAGCCCGTGGTATCAAAGGGCAGATACTAGCATGGAAAGCAGGTTGGCTGGATGGGAGAAGACAATAAAGTGGCGATAAAAGGGGCTTTTTCTGGATGGCTGCCAGTGACTAGTGGAGTTCCGCAAGGGTCGGTGTTGGGGCCGCTACTTTTCACGTTGTATATTAATGATTTGGTGTGGGGATTGAAGGCTTTGTGGCAAAGTTTGCAGATGATACGAAAATAGGTGGAGGGGCAGGTGGTGTAGAGAAAGTGGGTACTCTGCAGAAGGACTTGGACAGGCTGTGAGAATGGGCAGAGAAGTGGCAGGTGGGATATAGTGTAGCAAAGCGTGGAGTAGGAAATTATTTTCTAAATGGGGTGAGAATCCAGAAATCGGAGGTGCAAAGGGACTTGGGAGTGCTGGTGCAGGATTGCCAAAAAGTTAATCTGAAAGTCTAATCAGCAGTAAAGAAAGCAAACTTAATGCTGGCATTTATTTCAAGAGGGCTTGTATACAAAAACAGGGATGTAATGCTGAGGCTGGGAAGGCCACATTTGAAATATTGTGAGCAATTTTGGGCACCATATCTGAGGAAGGATGTGCTGGCTCTGGAGAGGGTCCAGAGGTTTACAAGAATGTTCCCAGGAATGAGTGGGTTAACCTATGATGAGCGTTTGTTGGCACTGGGCCTGTACTCGCTGGAGTTTAGGAGAATGAGAGGGGACCTCATTGAAACCTGTTATATAGTGAAAGAGTGGATGTGGAGAGGATGTTTTCACTTGTGAGAGAGTCTAGGACACGTGATGGGTGTCATTTTCGCTCCAAATCCCCCGGGACCCTTGGAGGTTCTGCCCCTTAAAGCTTCTCAATCAGTTGAAACCTTAATACAATGTCTGAAGAAGGGTCTCGACCCGAAACGTCACCTATCCCTTTTCTCCAGAGATGCTGTCTGACCCGCTGAGTCACTCCACTGAGTGACTATCTTCGGTTTAAACGAGCATCTGCAGTTCCTTGCCACAGATGCGAAGAGCGGTTATTTTCATGTTGCATTTAAGCGAAAATCAGTAACTTTGCAACCAAGAAATGCATGCAGTGATGGTGGATCAACAGCTGATTGCAGCTTCGATTCCCTGTGCTGTTATTGTATTTCGGATTCAGGGGGTCAGAAACGAATACGAAAGTGAAATAGCCGGCGGCTCCGAAAGCGGCTGACCTTTTTTCGGAAACGAAACTGAGATGACGTTTGTTTGTTTTGCAGCAGCGAGCAGCCTGTGAGTACTCGGAGGGAGGGGGGAGTGGCGCTGACGTTCAGAAACTTGGAAGAGGAGATAAAGCCAAAGGGAAGCGGCCAGAGGGAGAGGAGACGACTGCTAGACGCCGGCAGAGGTGTGTGCATCGAAGCTCGTGTCCCAGCGAACCAAGGGGGTTGAGGAATTTGCAAAGAGCGGAGCTCTGGAAAAAGAGACAGAGAATATTCTGCAAACAGATTCTGATCGACTTGTTGCGAACCCGACGAGGATTGTGAGGCTTCGGTTGGTAAGTTCAAAGTTTTGAACACGGGCAAATTCACAATTAAAAAAGAAATTACTGCCGTTCTGCGCACCGGGTGGGAAATGCCATTATCAGCTGATAACATAGAGAGGCGAAGATTTAGTAGATAAATATTGGGATCAAGTGATGAAGAAGGAGCTGCAGATGCTGGAAAATCGAAGGTAGACAAAAGTGCTGGAGAAACTCAGCGGGTGCAGATCAAGTGATACTGGGTTAGCGTCGGGCGATGGAGGAACAGCACCTCGTCTGAAGAAGGGTCTCGACCCGAAATCTCACCCATTCTCTCTCCAGAGATGCTGCCGCTGAGATACTCCAGCTTTTTGTGTCCACATATTTCGCTTGGGCAGTTTACCACCCAGCGGTATAATCGTCGATTTATCTCATTTCAAATAATCCCGGCATTCTGTCTCTCCGCCCTCTCCCACTCCCTAGCCGTCTTATGACTAAAAGCTCCACTGCTCGCATCCCTCTGCTATCACCTCTTCCCTAGCCAACAACAAGTCTATTGTGGGCTCCACCCTGCCTTGGTCGTCTGTTGCACACCCTGACTTTTGTCCTGGCCTTTTCTTACCTCCAGTTCCCTCATCTCTATTTTCAGTCTGAAGAAAGGTCCCCGTTTCTTCTCCCCAGAGATGCTGCCTTGTCCCGCTGAGTTATTCCAGTATTTTGTGTATGTATCTGCGGGTGAAATAAAATATCAGCTGTGATATCCCCAATAGTGAAGCGGCCCGAATGGCCTCCTGCTTCCCACATTCTTATGTTCGCGGGTTTAGTGACACCTGTTTCCGCTACTTCACTGGAGACACTTATCTCACTGGAACAGCGGGTTAAATAATCATTACCAGCCTCAAGAGCTTTTCTCTAGAGAGGCTGCCAGACCCGCTGATTTACTCCAACATTTCGTGTCTATCTTCGGTGTAAACCGCGAAGGTGATATTCTTTGTGCGACTGGATTGATTCTGACAGGAAGTCTGAGGTTGAAGTGAATAACTGACTGCGCAGTCACTGTGACAGTGGAAAGCGAGTTATCGCAAAGTCGCGCCGATTTTGGTCGTAGCGGGTTGTGGTCGTGTGCGAGACGGGGAGAATGCTGGCATATGATTTATCCTGTTGAAGGGTGGCCCTGGCTTAGAAAGCCACACGATACGCCCTGGTTTTTGTCCTGCCCTTTACTTACCTCTAGTTCCCACCCCTCTATTTTCAGTCCGAAGAAGGGTCCCGGCCCGTTCCTTCTCTCCAGAGATGCTGCCTGTCCCGCTGAGTTACTACAGTGTTTTGTTTCCAGTACCTCAGCGGGTCAAGCAGCATCTGTGGAAGTCGACTTCTCGGGCCAGGACTCTGATTTGGGACCATCCTTCTGCCTACACAGATGCTGTCTGACCAGCTGAGTTCCTCCAGCAGTTTGTTTTTTATTGCCACGGATTTACTATTATTGTTTATTTGTTTTTATGTGTGTGTGTCTATATATATATATATATATGTGTGTGTGTGTGTGTGTATATATGTATATATATATATATGTGTGTGCATATATAAATATATATACACACACAGAATTATTATTAAACAAAATTTGTATTGTGTTTTTGTGTGTGTTCTTTATCATTGTACCGCTGCTGACATTCATTTCACTTGCACTTATGTGCAATGTGACAAATAAACCGTATTGTATTGTAATTAACTTTTTCACGTGCATTACATTGTTCACAGAGTGCTGTGTTTACATATCCTGTTGTGCAGCTGAAAGGGAGAATGTGATTGTTTTATCTGGGACATATGACAATAAAACACTATTGACTCTGATGAAAGTCTGCTCTCATTTCCCGGGAAGCGATGCAATCGCAGTGTTAAACGAAACTTAGCTCACGGGGGACCTCTTCTGTCAAAAGCCCAGCATTGCAGCTCAGCCGCCCTTGGGAGTCTCACTCAGAGAGTTGTGAATCTGGAATTCTCTGCCACAGAAGGCAGTGGAGGCCAATTCACTGGATGGAGAGAGTCATTTAGCTCTTGGGGCTAAGGGAATCAAGGGATAAGGGGAAAAGCCAGAACGGGCTACTTATTTTGGATGATCAGCCATGATCATATTGAATGGTGGCCCTGACTCGAAGGGCCAAATGGCCTACTCCTGCACCTATTTTCTATGTTTCTAATATATTGGAATTGAAAGACTGAATTCAACTTCTGTGCAAAAAGATCGAATTAGAGTCAATAGTGCTTAATTAATATTTAGTATGAATATGGATTTCTCTAATTTTAAGTAACTTCTACACACACCCCTTCCCCCCTTCCTCCACCCTAATTGTTTAACCTGTTCACAGTTCACCACATTGTATCCGTCTTGATCACACCTTCCCGAGCCAACGATGGGGCAACCATCCTGTCTGAGGCCATTTGTTGCCAGGCCTGATTTCTCCTGGTCTTTTCTCATCTTCAGATGTTCCCTACCCCTTACCCCCTACGTCCAGAAGTGCAAGAGTCTCTGCAACCTTAGTTTTAGTTTAGAGATACAGCGTTAAAACAGGCCCTTCAGCCCACCGAGTCCTCGACAACCCGCCATCCCCGCACACTACCACACTATCCTACCCTACACATTAGGGACAATTCACAATTTTAACTAAGCCAATTAACCTACAATCCAGTACTTCTTTGTATTGTGGCAGGAAACCAGAGCACCTGGAGAAAACCCACACAGGTCAGTGGGAGAACGTACAAACTCTGTACAGACATCACCCATAGTCGGGATCGAACTCAGGTCTCTGGCACTGTAAGGCAGCAACTCTACAACTGTGCCACTATGCAGTAAAGGCATTGATGTGCTTTCTTTTAGACTGCATCAATGTGCTGAGCCCAGTAAAAGTTTGCGAAGGATTCAGTAAGGTTAACCGAGGTTCAACAGGAGAAATAATTTGCCACCATTCCTCCCGCCTCAAAGTAAAAGTCACTTTGTAATAAGTTTCGTTTATTGTCACGTGTACTCCAGTAATGTGAAATATCCAGCACACGGGACAATAAACTAAGTGTAACTGTGTGGATTTAACAATGTCATTACATAAATGCAGAATAGTTGGTTCACAAGTGGTATAAAGGATTCTAATCTCTTCTCATTTTTCCACAGTGATTTGGCAAGATGAGACTCCAGTTGAAGTATTTGACCGGTGAGTCTTTGCAACTGGATGTCGACCCTAACATCCAGGTGTCGGCTCTCAAGGAGAAAATATACCAAGCAACTCAGGTGCCAGGTTTCCAACAGCGCCTGATGGTGCAAAACGGGCAGCAGGTGGAGCTTCGGGACAACAGCCGGCTGAGTGACTACAACCTCCCCCCTGACTCCACGGTCATGCTGCTGATCAGGAAGGAGGAACGCATACAGGTATTCCTCCTCAACGACAAGGGGAAAACGACAACGTACGACGTGCTGCCTTCTGAGTCCGTGCGGGACTTTAAACAAAAAGTACAAAGGCAGGAAGGGGTCACGCCCGACCAACAGCGCCTGACATTTGAGAGCAAACAACTGGAAGATGGCCGGTTGCTCTCAGATTACAACATCAGATCTCAGTCCACCATCCAGCTCCTGCTTCGTCTGCGCGGTGGTTAATTTGCGCTCGACTGAACTAGATTAAAACTGTTAATTATATTTTGCATTCCTATTTTCTAATACTTGATTTAAAAGAGACTAGAGATGAGACGATTTGTTCAATGTTCGATATTGTTCACTTTGCTTCTTTCTGCTGCCTATCTGCTTCATTTGGTTTAGTCTAGAGATACAGGGGGAAAGCAGGCCCTTCCGCCTACTGAGTGCGTCGACCAACGATCCCTGCACGCTAACGCCATCCTACACACACTGAGGACAATTTACAAGTTTACTGAAGCCAATTAATTAACCCACAAACCTCTATGTATTTGGAACGTGGGTGGAAACCGGAACACCCGGGGAAAACCCACGCAGGACATGTGGAGAACGTACAAACCTCATATAGACAGCCCCCGCAGTCAGGATCAAACCCAGGTCTCCGGCGCTGTAAATAGCCGCAGATGAGTGATCATCTCGGATGAATAAAGCCGATCAAGTTGGATCAGCTGGCCACATTTCAGCCTTCTCAGCTTGGCCAAAAATGCAGTTTGTTTAAATCTGACACATTCCTTCATATCCAACTCTGTACCTTTTGTAGACACAAAATGCTGGAATAACTCAGCGGCATCTCTGGATAGGTGATATTTCGGGTCGAGACCCTTCTTCAGACTTCGGTTCAGAGGTGTGCACTCTAAACCGGCGTGGTCCAGATGAATCTGATTCCTACGAGTTCACAAACCACATTGGCTTCTCACTTATTCTATGGCCAAAGGATAGCTGATCTATCCTCCAATCTATAATGTGAAATACTTCACCATACAGGAAAAAAAATCACATATAAAGCATAGAACAACCGTCACCATGCTGAGAAATGCTTCCACACACTCTGCAAATCATTGCTTCAAAATTACCGTCTTCATGTTTGAGTTCTAAATGCCTTTCAATGTACTGTTGATGCAAAATCCAATCTACTGTGCAACTAAAGCATTCCACATTAATAAATATATAACTGTATGAACACTTGTGTTTTTGTCACTTACTTCACCCATTTGCAGGGTTATGTTGGGTCGGGGCAGGTAAGCAATTGGCGGAACCAGGTGTGGAGGTATAGGATGGACAGATGGTGTCAGGTGGGAGAGAGGGGTGGAGTTGCGAGTGGGTGGCTGGTGGGTGATAGGTAGAGTTGAGAGCCACGTAGGGTGAGGGGGAGAGTGAAGGAAGAGGCAGAGGCTGAAAAGGAGATGCAAGAGGGTGAGGATGTGGGAATATAATAGGCAAGGAAGGTGGTATGTGGAATTAGATAAGGAGTGATGGTTGGCAGATGGAAGTGTTTGGGGGGGGAGGGACAGACCCAGTGGGTATGAGTGGGTGACAGACAAAGGGAATCAAGGGGAAGGGGGGGCATGAAGATGGGTGAGGGTGCGGGGTGGGAGGAAGGACCACAGGGAGTGTGGGTTACCTGGAATTGGAAAACTCAATGTTCAGGCCAATAGGTTGTAGACTAAGCAATTGGAATGTGAGATGTTATCCTTCCAGTTTGAGTTTTTCTTCACCCTGGCTGTGGAGAGGGTGGAGGACAGCTGAGTCGGCGTGGAAATGGGAAGGCGAGTTGAAATGGCATGCAACGAGGTCAGGGTGGTCTTTACGGATAAAACGCGGGTGTTCCACGGGCTGAGGACATGATTGAGGTGCTAAATTAAAACTTTATGAGTTCGCCTTCATCATGGATGAAGATACTAAAAGAAGACAAACAGATTCTGTGGAGTCAAAGAGATGTTCGATGTTTTGGGTCAAGACCTTGCACCAAGACTGAGGGTGAGGGGGGCTATAATTCCTAAAGAAGAGGCGGAGAAGGCCAGCTGCAAATCGAGTGGATAAATCACCTGGTCCAACTGGAATATATCTGAGGTTGCTATGAGGTAATTGCAGAGGCCCTGGTCATACTTCTCCAAGCTTCTGTTGGTTGGCATGATGGTTTAACTGGAAATTTACAAATGTTACACCATTGTTCTAAAAAGGAAATAGTGTGTGGCACAGTGGCGCAGCTGGTAGAGCCGTTGCCTCACAGCGCCAGAGACCTGGGTTCGATCCTGATCTCAGCTACTGTCTGTGTAGAGTTTGCGCATTCTCGCTGTGACCGCGTGGATTTCCGGGTACACCGATTTCTTCACCCATCTCAAAGACGTGCGGGTTTGCAGGTTAATTGGCCTCTGTAAAATTGCCCCTAGTGCATAGGGAGTGGATGAGAAAGTGGGATAACACAGAAGATGGTGTGAACGGGTGACTAGTGTGGACTTGGTGGGCCGAAGGGCCTGTTTTCATTCTATCTTTCAATTAGTTTAGAGATACAGCGTGGAAACAGGCCCTTCGACCCACCGAGTCCTCGCCGACCAGTGATCCCCGCACACTAACGCTATCCTGCACAAGCCGGGGACAATTTACAATTTCGCCAAGCCAATTAGCTTACAAACCTATACGTCTTTGGAGTGTGGGAGGAAACTGGGACTCCCGTGGAAAACCCACGCAGGTCACAGGGAGAACGTACAAACTCCGTACTGACAACACCCATAGTCAGGATGGAACCCGGGTCTCTAGCGCTGTGAGGCAGCAACTCTACCGCTGCACCACCGTGCCGCTGATCACCCTGGTGCTGGAGACTGTTCTAGAAACAATAATCAGGGACAGTATTAGAAGTCACTCGGATAGTCACTGCGCTAGCAGGGATTTGTTACAGCAAACTGGATCCAACTAACTTGATAGTTTCTGATAAAGCAATAGAGTGTAATGGTGATTGAAATGTGGTTGGTTAGTTTAGAACAAGAGCAATTAGGAGCACGGATTACTAGTGAAGAAATAAATCAAATAATAAACTCACTGAAAAATGGGAAGACCCCAGGACCAGACGGTTTTAGTAATGAATTTTATAAAAGATTTCAGGAGTCAATTATACCAAGATTATTCAATTTATACACGCAGGCTTATACCGAAAATAAACTACCAGAAACGCTAGCAGAAGTAACAATAACACTTATACCAAAAAAAGTTAAAGATTTAGATGAACCGGGTTCTTATAGAGCTATTTCACTACTAAATACGGATCAGAAAATTTTAGCAAAGATTCTAGCTAGAAGGCTAAATAATTATATTAACAATTTAATAAATACGGATCAAACGGGATTTATACCCAAAAGACAATCATTTAATAATTTGAGAAGGCTTTCAAATATAATGTACTCTCATAATGAGGACAATGAAGATATTTCAGTTGTCACGCTGGATGCAGAGAAGGCATTTGATCAAGTAGAATGGCAGTATTTATACAAGGTACTCCAAAAATTCAATATGGGAGAGAATTTTATTAGATGGGTTAAACTACCTTACGATAGACCCTACGGCAAGAATATTAACTAACAATACGCTATCTCCAAAATGTTACTTATCAAGGGGTAATAGGCAAGGGTGTGCCTTATCACCATTGCTATTTGCCCTTATGATAGAACCGTTGGCCGAAAAGATTAGAAATCACCCGAATATTCACGGATATAACACTAAGGATTCAAAAAATAAAATTTCACTATATGCTGATGATATTCTTTTATATATTACTAATACACAAACGAGTATACCCACCTTATTAACACTAATTGAGGAATTCGGCTCTTTTTCAGGATATAGAATAAATTGGAATAAAAGCGAAATTATGTCTTTAAAACCACAGGATTCGAGACATTTACTAAAATTCCCCTTCAAAATTGCAACAGAAAAATTCAAGTATCTGGGTATTCAAATTACGAGAAGACACAAATCATTATTTAGTGCCAATTTTATGCCACTATTAAATAAACTGAATGATATGATTAAATTTTGGAAAACACTTCCGCTCTCATTGATAGGTAGAATTAACGCTATAAAAATGACTTTCTTACCACAATTAATATATTTGTTTCAAGCGATCCCAATATATATTCCAAATATTTAAAAAAAAAAACTAGATTCCACTATCACTAATTTTATATGGGATTACAGAACACATAGAATTCACGGAAGCATTTGTGCAAATCTAAAGAAGTTGAGGGTTTATCATTACCTAATTTTATGTATTACTACTGGGCAGTGCATATTAAGAACATAATGTACTGGCTGGATAGTTCCACTCAGCAGTTGGAGTGGATAAGAATGGAGAAAGAGGAGTGCTATCCGCACGATATAGGAACGATCCTGCTCTCACCGATAAAATTGAATAGTATAATATATAAGAAGAACCCAATTATTCACAATATAATAAGAATTTGGAAACAAATAAAAGTATCCTTGAAATTAAATAATTTATCAGTACTAACCCCACTATTGAACAACCCCGCATTCAAACCTTCTCTCATCGACAACACATATCAACAATGGGATAGACTGGGGGTTAGGAAAATAGGGGATATGTATGAATTGGGCAAACTGTTATCATTTCAACAATTAAAATTAAAATTTAAATTGAAGGATAATCAATATTTTAAATATATACAGGTATGTGACTTTATGAAGAAATATACACATAGATTTCAAACTATATTTTTAGACCCTTTAGAAGAAGCAATGAATATTAAGGCTGATTCACAAAATTAATATCATACTTTTATAATAATATATTATATAGAGAATCACCCTCAACAGAAGCACTAAGGGAAGATTGGGAACATGAGCTAATGATAAAGATCTCGAAGGATAGATTGGAAAAGTATTTGATGAATACACATAACTGTTCTATTAATACAAGACATAATTTAATTCAATTCAAATTATTACATAGACTATATTATTCAAAAACGAGGTTGAATAAATTTTATCCAAACGTCTCTCCCAGATGCGATAAATGTTTGTTTCAAAACGCTAATATAACACATTCATTTGTAGGATGTACAAAGTTGAATAAATTTTGGAGTGATATATTTGATATATTTACAAAGCTCTTCAAGTCAAGAATAGAACCCAAAATGGAATGGATTATATTTGGAATAATAGGAGAAGATACCAATTTAAATAAAGACCAAAATGTTTTTTTTAATTATGGGTTAATAATTGGAAAGAAATTGATACTTAAATTTTGGAAAAATACAGCTATACCAACTGTTAAAATGTGGATTAGGAATATGATGGACATAGCACGCCTTGAAGAAATGAGACTCCGACTAATAGATAAATATGACCAATTCTTAAGGAGTTGGTCTCCTTTCATCGACTTTTTGGAATCATGTGATGCAGCGGTACCATAAGGATTGCTGATTTCAGTTCATGACGTGGATAGATCTACATCTCCGAATATAGATTTGAAAAATTCTCTTTTAAGGGGCCTTCTCTTCTATTTCTACTTTCCACCTTTTCTATTTTATTTTATTTTTTTTTAATTTATTTTTTTATATACACACTTCACATTTTTCTACTTTCTACCATCTATTTTTCCACTCTTTCCCCTTTCTAATTGTTTCTTTTTTCTTGTCTTGCTTACTTCCTTCTCATAACATAAACCAGAGGTTGTACATGGAATGGATTACGGTATGACATAGTTGGCACCTAAAATTAGGTGCCACTGTATTGTTTTGTATTGTATTAACTTCTAATAAATAAACAAAAAAAATAAAACAAAAAAGAAATGTGGTTGGTGTGGTTTACAATGACTTGCAAAACGTTTGTAAATGGTATCAGCTTAGTAGCGGAACATTGAACACAGTGTTGATAGGAAATTGGCTAAGTACAGGAAAGTGATTAGCAAGTGGTCAGTACAAGGATTGCTGGTTCCCTTTATAAATATATTAATGGCTTGGTATTGGGGGCCAAGTACACAATTTTCAAATCTTGAGATGAAATGAAAATTGGACATGCTGTTAGGAGGATAGCAAAGTGTCAAGACTTGTGAAATGTGTGAATATATAATGGCGTTGATTAGCAAATGAACAAATAGTGATATGAGTAAACATGGTTTTGTACAATGGATAGGCACATGGATATGCAAGGCATGCAAGGATATGGAGTATGTGCAGGTAGATAAGAGTTGGTCTAGACTTCATGTTCAGCACAGACGTTGGGGGCCAAAGGGTCTGTTCTTGTGCTGTTCTGTTCAATGTTCGGTGTATACATGAGTAGTTTGGGTGTGGAATGTACAGTTAGGGAAAGCAGGAAGAGTGGATTCTATTGTATTTTTCATGGGAGTTGGATAATTGTATGAAATAAAGAATTGAAGGATTTTAAGGGATGAGGACTGGGAAAATGGAACTAGCTTGATTTCTCATATTGATATGAGATCGATGGACTGAATGGGCTATTTCTGTGCTATTGATGAAGCCGAATTTAGTTAAAATATAAGAAGATATTAAATTGCTTCTGGGCTAGCTTACAGCT